>NW_019942670.1:54832-68762 GCF_002910315.2 Salvelinus sp. IW2-2015 | reverse complement strand
TCCGTCCTAGCTGTTCTCTGTCTCTGCCTCCTTTGAGCATTGTCTGTCTCTCTGTCTGGCCTCCTTGATCATTGTCCAAGCCTCTTCTGTCTGCCTCCTTGAGCATTGTCCGTCTGCTCCTGTCTGCCTCCTTGAGCACATTGGTCCGTCTCTCTCTGTCTGCCTCCTTGAGCATTGTCTGTGTCTCTGTCTGCCTCCTTGATCATCAATGTCAGTCTTCATGTCTGCCTGCCTTGAGCATGTCCGCTCTCTCTTTCTGCCTCCTTGAGCATTGTCGCTCTCTGTCTGCCTACCTTGAGGCATTGTCTTTTGTGTCTCTGTCTGCTCCTTGAATTTCATTGTCCAGTCTCTCTGTCTGCCTCCTTGAGCATTGTCCGTCTCTCTGTCTGCCTCCTTGAGCATTGTCCGTCTCTCTGCTCTGCTCCTTGTCATTGTCAGTCTGTAAGACTTGTTGTGAAAAGACTCCATTGAATGCAAACTTCCTGTGAGAACACCAACACTCTATTTACAGTTTCCGTCAACACCTGTTAATAACCCACTGCCGTAATCTCACTGGTGTCTGTCAGTCTGTGTGCCGCTCTCTGTGTGCCGCTCTCTGTGTGTCTGTCTCTCTGGTTGTCTGTCTCTCTGGTTGTCCTGTCTCTCGTGTGGCCGTCGTCTGTGTGTTCTGTCTCTGTGTGTGTCTGTTCTCTCTGGTTGTCTGTCTCTCTGTGTGCCGCTTCCTTGTGTGTCTGTCTCTCTGGTTTGTCTGTCTCTCTGTGTGTCTATCTCTCTGTGGTGTCTGTCTTCTCTGTGTCGCCTCTCTCTGTGGTGTCTGTCTCTCTGGTTGTCTGTCTCTCTGTGTGTCTGTCTCTCTGGTTGTCTGTCTCTCTGTGCTGCCGCTCTCTGTGTGCCGCTCTCTGTGTGTCTGTCTCTCTGGTTTGTCTGTCTCTCTGTGTGCCGCTCTCTGTGTGTCTGTCTCTCGGGTTGTCTGTCTCTCTGTTGTCTGTCTCTCTGGTTGTCTGTCTCCTTGTTGCGCTCTCTGTGTGCCGCTCTCTGGTTGTCTGTCTGTGTAATGCTCTCTGTGTGCCGCTCTCCAACAATAGACTGGCACAAGAATAAAAGTGTTCAAACGTCACTGGTAACCAAAACCCTAACCACAGAGTTTGTCAGATCTACCCAACCCAAACCACCAGAGGTTGTCAGTCTACCAAACCCTAACCACAAGTTGTCAGTCTACCAAACCCTAACCACAGAGTTGTCAGTCTACAAACCCTAACCACAGAGTTTCAGTCTACCAAACCCTAACCACAGAGCTGTCAGTCTTAACCAAACCCTAACCAACAGAGTTGTCAGTCTACCAAACCCTAACCACAGAGTTGTCAGTCTTCCAAACCCTAACCACAGAGTTGTCAGTCTACCAAACCCTAACCACAGAGTTGTCAGTCTTCCAAACCCTAACCACAAGAGTTGTCAGTCTACCAACCCTAACCACAGAGTGTCAGTCACAAACCCTAACCACAGAGCTTCAGTCTACAGAACTAACCAGATTGTCAGTCTTCCAACAATAACAGAGCTGTCAGTCTACCAAACAATAAACAGAGCTGTCAGTCTACAAACCCTACCACGAGTTGGTCAGTCTTCCAAACCCTAACCACAGAGTTGTCAGTCTACCAAACCCTAACCACAGAGTTTCAGTCTACCAAACCCAACCACAGATTGCAGTCGTACCAAACAAAATAACAGAGTTGTCAGTCTACCAAACAATAACAGAGTGTCAGTCTACCAAACCCTCACCACAGAGCTGTCAGTCTCCAAACCCTAACCACAGAGTTTCAGTCTACCAAACCCTAACCACAGAGTTGTCATCTACAACCCTAACCACAGAGTTGTCAGTCTACCAAACAATAACAGAGTTGTCAGTCTACCAAAACAATAACAGAGTTGTCAGTCTTACAAACCCTTCACCACAGGCTGTCGAGTCTGTCCAACTACGCACAGAGTTTAACACACAGCCTAACGAGGTAGTCTATACGCAAACCCTAAACAAGAGTGTCCTACCAGAACATACAGAGTTGTCAGTCGTAAACCTACCGACGAATAGTCAATAACTAACCAACAATAGAGCTGTCAGTCTACAAACCCTCAATCGCGAACGAGAGCTGTCAGTCGTACGCGCAAAGCCCTCACCACAGAGCTGGTCAGTCTACCAAACACCTAACCACAGAGTGTCGAGTTCTACCATAACCCCAGAGTTGCAGATCGCACAACCAGACAGAGATGTACAGTCTACCAAACCCTAACGCACAGAGTTGTCAGTGCGTACAAAACCCTAACCAGAAACGCCATACCAATCGCGCACACAGAAAGCTGTTGCAGAATCTACCGAATCGCAACCAGACGTAGCTAACAACCAACCACAGAGTTTGTCAGTCTGACGGCAAAGCATAAAGGGTAACCCTAACGATCTTCCTGTCATTGTCTGCGCGTGCAATGTTCCACAAAAATAGACAGAACATAATATGACCATACGCAGTAAGTGCACTACTAGATGGGCTCTGCGTCATAGACGGCCACGTATATGTCGACACTATAGATTTGAAGAGTAAGCGACACGTAATAGAAGAGGAGATAATAAGGAGTGCACAGATATATAGAGAGAACCGATTGAGCAAGCTGCTATACAGAGTAGCATAGAGGAAGATAGACGGAGAAAGACAGAATCGAGCTTGCTAGAGAATACAAGTACTAGTGCATGAGACTATAGGGACTGGAAGAGTCAGAAGAGTCGAAGAGATGGAGACGATTAACGACGAGGAGTGGACTAAACCCTGTAATGGAGTCAATTTAGCGTCTCAGGCTCTTGTCCAGCTACCACGCCTAACATACCCCATGAAGATAAAAGAGAGAGAGCAATATGAAGCAGACCCAGCTTCTACGCTCAGTGCTCTCCCAGACAATGGACCAGATAACGTCGTAGAAGAGACTGTAATGGTCGTCTCTCTCTCGCTAGGCGCCTGCTTCTCATTATATCATTCAATTCAGATTGTATCGATGTGACTCTACTTTCATCGAATGCCCACTAGCGTGATGCCCTTCTTTCACCTTCTCTCTCCCGGTCGTTAGCCCGCTTCTTCTTTCTCTACTACTGAGCCTCTCTACCAACTGATATTATCCCACGTGGGGCTTTAGATTGGTTTCCCTGTGAACGTTGTGTTGTTATGACATATATCATCCTACATGTAGTATGAGGACTGCCATTCATACAACCATTACAATCTTCATCTAGACTTCACACACTCCTCCATCTGAATTAGTTGAGAAAAATAAGCGATTCTCCCTCGAGAGAACAAGAATAATAACAAAACTAATATATGGCAACTACAGTCCGACCCAAGCACCAAAATTCAACATTGATATCCCTTTACTTAGATATGACGTAAATACTGGCAACTTCTACACTCAACACCTAAGTGTTAGCTTATCCTTCATTAGGCAAACAACCATAAGTCGGTATAATGACGTCTGTGTATAGTAAACACATGTCAAACACCTCATCAGGCAAACAACACATTATATCCTATACAACAACACATTTCTTCCTCATAGCAACAACACCAGTGTGATATAGTCCTTAAAAAGCAAACACACAAACAAGGGTTTCTTAATGACCTTATCAAGCAAACAAACACAGTATTACCATTCTGCCCCCTTCCACCTCCCTCCCTCTTATCTACATCAGCACAGCCCCCCTCCACCTCCTTCCCCTGGACATCACTGGACTCCCCCTTCGACCTCCCCCGCTCGATGCTATCCAGCATCCCCCCTATCCATGCCTCCCCTCCCTCTGTACTACCTCCCCATCCACCCTCCACCTTCCCACTCTGACTACTACTAGATCCCCCTCCAGCGCTCCCTCCCTCTGACTACTATCCCCCCTCCACCTCCCTCCCTCTGACTTTCCATCCCCCCCTCCATCTCCCTCCCTCTGACTACTATCCCCCCTCACCTCCCTCGCTCTGACTTCCAGCCCCCTCCATCTTCCTCCCTGCGTGTTCTTCCATCCCCCTCTTCACCTTACACCTATCCGCCTCTGTACTATTCCAGTCCCACCCTCCATATCATCGCTCCCTCTCTGAGATCTACTTATCCCCCCTCGTCCAAGCTCTCGCCCTTCCTCTGACTTTCTCTATGCCCCTCCTCGCACCCCTGCCGTCTTTTCCTGCTTCAACTCTCCACCTTCTTCCGACCCTCTGTCCTCAGCTCCTCACTCCCACGTGAGCATGCTAACTTGTCATGACTTCCCTTCCCTTCCCTCCTCCCACCTCATAATTGTGACCTGCTGCACGACCTAAACACAGGCAACCACACTATAACCAACACACCTACCACACACACAATCAGCTAACACTACACAATCTACCTATCATCATCACCAAGACACAGAACCTGTGTGAAATCACCGAGTACGCATATCACGGTAAAGTGGTCAGCTCTGAAATGAAATTCACGCGAACATACAATATATACTCACAGCTTTTGATCTGGTGTATGTATGACTCATACTCATGTACAGAGCTGAGCCTGCCACGTTCATCTACGTTGCTGCGACAGGCCAAGGTAGTAGCTCCTGGAGAAGGACAGGAGACAGAGTACTAGGGATGAGGGCCCATATTATTCATCTCTAGTTAACTACCCCGTGGGTCCTTGGCATGTCAGAACCAATAATCCAGTGTTAGTACGCCGTGGAGGGTGAATAATGCTGGCAGGATAGGCTATGAGTTCTGAAGGTAGCGGGAGGCGCCTTCGAACGATAAGCGGGGCAATTTTAGAACTGATGGGGAATGAGTGAGCGCCGATAAGAGAATGAGAATGTCAATATCTGAGTAGGAAGCGAACCACGCTTCCTGCGACTAACGTGAGAGAGCGATAACGCCATGAGTGTCAAGGGTCCTTGAGTAGTACTAGCCCCGTGAGAGTGACCTTATGGTCAATAACGGATGCAGTCAATACCCAAGTAAAGTCATCATAGGGTCTAAGGTGGTGGACGGTAGACCCACTAGGGTTGACCTTGTGACTAGGCGATACCAAACAAGGGCAGCTTTTAGTACTCAATCTCTAAGGTTCCAGTATACTTTACCACCTGTTCCGTTATCTTCTCTTCACCCCCCTTCACCTCCCTCAGCCTCTGACTACTACCCCCCTCTCCTACCTCCCTCCACCCTATGAACGTAACGTCAGCCCCCCTCCACCGTCCCTCCCCCATAGTATTAACCTTATATCATCCCCCTCTCTCACCTCCTCCCTCTGACTTACTATCCCCTCCACTCTCCTCCTTCGTGACATCCACCGCCCCTACCTACCTCCCGCCCTCTGACTTTCCAGCACCCCCCCCCACCTTCCATGAGCTGCATCCTAGACACCCTCATAGGCCTCTCACTCATCACCCCGTCCTCTCCTTGCGGCACTACTCCAGCCCTCCCGGCCAACTTCCCCGACTCGTCTGACTGTACCATCCCCTCCCCTCAACACGCCCGCCTGCGGATACACGTCCACTCCCCTCCACACCCCCCCGGACTGCCCACACCTCCCTACCTCCACGCCTGCCCACCCTGTGTCGCCGCGTCTGCTGTCCGCAGCGCGACCATGAGTGCATACAGTGGCCGTCAATATTTCCACGTCAGCCGTTCTCGCGCGTTACGAGACTACCATAAGAACTACACCTACATACAATCAATCATAACACAACATATCCCTACTACTCATACACCCTCCTAAACATACCGAACACAGTGACCCATATCAAGGGCTCTGGAAGGAAGGTTGAATGAGCACTCGGCGTAGTTGGAGCTCACGACCATGTCTGGCTTCAGTAATGGGCACGTAGGGATACGCCGGATTAGAGATCGGAGCGAGTGCTGATGTTACTGGTACCCTTACTCGTAGCGGGTACGAGTTTCACAGGGCCGTAAGGTGAGAGTCAAGTGTAAAGGTGCTGACAACCTACCGGCGCCTGATGCCTTCACATGACCGACGGAAGAGGAACCTTTATAGTAGCATGCCTCTCAGATTACTGGAGACCCTTCGTCAATCATGGCATATAGGAAGCTAGACCCAGATAGAGGTCATGAGTAGAGTGGTCATCAGGCCCGGTGTCCTTGCATAGCGTCAGATACCGGCCAGATCAGTAGAGGTGCCATCCATGAGATTAGCTAGCCACAGTGACCGAATCTAACGTCACTCTCAATCTCAGTAGTTTAGAACATCTACAATAGAATGATACTACCGCACTCAGTGAACCAGGAAGCACTGAAATGCTCAATGTAAGTCTGCCATTGTCAGACTAAGTTTGAACTACCCTTACATCTTACGTACAAAGAATTTATGCTGGATGTTATAACTTTTATGGGTCATGAAGGGGGTATGTGATATGACCCCGTAAGAGTCAATTGCATGACGTAAAAGGTTACAACTACCCGCTGTCAGAATAAGACATACTATACCCATAAGATGATGCATCTTCTAGTGTATGTCTAAACCCTTTCCCTTCTATATCTAGATACCACATGAAGGTGGCTCTATAAGCGTTAACATAACCTACACTGCGATACTTAAGAAGAGGTTACAACCGTCAGGAGACCGGTCATCTAATTACTAACCTTCCTTTCCGTACAATGAGCCCTCGGAGAAAGAATACCACGATGTGGGGGAGATAAGACTCCATAATCGTCTGAAGAGTTACTGTACCCCCTTCATTCCCAGTCGATCGACAACCAGCAAGACGGGACATGAATGCCAATGGGATACCAGCTGAACGACGTCCTAAATCAACTGTCGTGGTTAAAACCTACCCTCTGCGCCTCCCTCCCGTGCCATTCTCCGACTGATCGAGGTCCTGGCTAGTGAATCATGGAGGTGGGTCGCGGATGGCAGTAGTGAGTAGAATTGAATGAGGAGGTAGTAGACTCTGCGCTGCTTAATAGGCTGGCACGTAATAATGGTAGAATGGTAGTCTTTGTACTATGAGTAAGCACTAGTGAATCAGCTCATAGTTGGAGTCACCTGGAGGTGGTCTGTGGTACGATTACTGTACGGAGCACACACACACAGAGCACACAACACACACACACAGACACACACACAACACACACCACACACACACCACACACACCACATCAACACACACACCAACACACACACAGCACCAACGACACAGACACACACGACACTCACACACACACACCACACAAACACACACACCACAACACACCACATAGCACAAACAAGCACCCACACAAGCACACAGCGACCGAGCCACACATTACACACAGCCACTAGCCACGGACACGACACACCAGCACAACACACACACACACACACACAGACACACACAACGCCACGGTCACTCGACTAATTTCCCTACAGTTGTGCCTTAGATGCGAGTGAGCGTCAGCGCTCGGCAGCCGTGTGGTGAGCGTTGGGCGAAAGTTCCTGGGTGTTGCGTTATTACATGGGTACGGCCTATTGGTGCCCTTGAGGTAGGCCAAGACAATGAGTAGTGGGTAGGTAGTGCTGTCAGCTATCGGAGTTTGTAGTTGGGCGATAGAGTGAGGACAGAGCTTTGGAACGCCAATTGTCGACCCTGACTTGATCTGTCCCAACTAGAGTCTGACCGTGTACGTTGCTAGGTCATTCATCAGCTTATGACCTCAATGGACACTAGTGGAAACTACTAGCTTACTGGGGAAGGAAACGCAGTGCGGGCAGCAAGGCAACTGCGGATAAAACAAACCCAGCTCTTCACACGGACCATCAAGTCGAAGACCACACACACACACCACAGCACAGACACGACGTGAACACACACACACCACCACACACACAGCACGACACCACAGAGACTGTCCAAAGATACAGTACACCTAAAGGACGCAACACACACTAGCCGAGCAGACGCTGAAGCACAGCGAACACCACCAGGACGGACATCCCAAGCCCGTCCTCCAAGAGGCAAGCTTGCTGGGACTGTTTTACGGAACCAAAAATCTCGAGTAACTGCCCAAATATCCAGTCTCGTGTTGTCTCCAACTGCCCTCCCGAGAGTCCACCGTTGTTCCTGTACCCAAAAGGGAAAGCAAGGATGATAAACTGAACTAAATGACTATCCGCCCCTAGCACTACCTTCTGTCATCATGAAGTGCTTTGAGGAGAACTAGTCAGGATCATACCCTTCCACCCTACGCTGTCACCCTAGACCCACTAACAATGTCCATACCGCCCCAAACAGATCCAGTTTGACCGCAATCGCAATCGTGCTGCACACGGCCCTTATTCCACCTGGACACAGGATAAAATATCGATGTTAGAATGTTGCCAACGTGTGTCTACAAACGCAGAATCCAATGTCTTTAACAATCGTATTCATCAGGGCATTAGGAAAAAGTATCAGACCACTTGACTTTTCTACATTTTGTTACGTTACAGCTTATTCTAAAATGGGATTACATCATTGTTTGCTTTTCAAATTTGATTTTTCCTTCATCAATCTTTGCATTACAAAGTACCACCATAATGGACAAAATTAAAACACCAAATATCTTATGTACATAAGTCATTCAGACCTTTCTGCCATGAGACTCGAAATGAGCTCAGGTGCATCCTTCCCATCGATCATCCCTGTTGAGATGTTTCTACAACTAGATTAGGAGTACCACCTGTGGTAAGATTAAACTGACTTGGACACTGATTTGGAAATGCACACACTGTCAATATAAGTTCCCACAGTTGACAGTGATGTCAATGACACACTGTACAGTTTTGGGACAGAATGACAAACTGTAGATTTGGGACAGAAATGATTACCACTGTACGAGTTTTGGGACAGAATTACACCACTGTACCGTTTTGGGACAGAATGATACACTGTAGAGTTTTGGGGACAGAATGATAAACTGTACAGTTTTTGGACAGAATGATAAACTGTACAGTTTTTGGGACAGAATGACACACTGTAGTGAGTTTTGGAAACATAATGATAACTGTACATGTTTTTGGACAGAATGATAAACTGTACAGTTTTGGGACAGAATGATACACTGTACAGTTTTGGACAGAATGATACACTGTACAGTTTTGGGACAGAATGATAAACTGCTACAGTTTTGGGACAGAATGATACACTGTACAGTTTTGGGACAGAATGATAAACTGTAGAGTTTGGGACAGAATGATAAACTGTAGAGTGTGGACAGAATGATACACTGTACCGTTTTTGGGACAGAATGATAAACTGCACAGTTTTGGGACAGAATGATAAACTGTACAGTTTTGGGACAGAATGATAAACTGTACAGTTTGGACAGAATGATACACGTAGAGTTTGGAACAGAATGATAAACTGTACCGTTTTGGGACAGAATGACACACTGTCGAGTTTTTGTGTCCTGATTCATCAAAAAGCTGCCACCTACAGATGATGGCATGATTTCACACAGTTCTGTGTCTGTGTTGTGTGTGTGTGTGTGTTGTGGTGTTGTGTGTAGGTGTGTGTGTGTGTGTGTGTGTGTGTGTGTGGTGTGTGTGTGTGTGTGTGTGTGTGTGTTGTGTGTGTGTGTGTGTGTGTTGTGTGTTTAGGTCGTGAGCAGGTCACATTATGAGGTGGGAGGGAGGGAAGGGAGAGGGAAGTCAATGACAAGTTAGCATGCTCAGTGGGAGTGAGGAGCTGAGGACAGAGGGGGGAAGAGTGGAGGAACAGAAAAGGAGGGAGGTGGAGGGAGGGATGGAAGTCAGAGGGAGGGAGGTGGAGGGGGATAGTAGTCAGAGGAGGGAGATGGAGGGGGGATGGAAGTCAGAGCGAGGGAGGTGGAAGGGGGATGGTATCAGAGGGAGGGAGGTGGAGGGGGATGGTAGTCAGAGGGAGGGAGGTGGAGGGGGGGATGGAAGTCAGAGGAGGGAGGTAGGGGGGGGATGGTAGTCAGAGGGAGGGAGGTGGAGGGGGATAGTAGTCAGAGGGAGGGCGGTGAAGGGGGGATAGTAGTCATGGGAGGGAGGTGGAGGGGGATGGTAGTCAGAGGGAGGGAGGTGGGAGAGGGGTAGTAGTCAGAGGAGGGAGGTGAAGGGGGGGATAGAAGATAACACTATAACATGCCCCAACAGATCCATGTTTGACGCAATCGCAAATCGCGCTGCACACGGCCCTATTCCACCTGGACAAGATAAATATCGATGTTAGAATGTTGCACGTTGTCTACAAACGCAGAATCCATGTCTTTAACAATCGTATTTCATCAGGTCATTCGGAAAGTATTCAGACCACTTGACTTTTTCTACATTTTGTTACGTTACAGCCTTATTCTAAAATGGATTACATCATTGTTTTCTTAAAATAGATTTTCCTTCATCAATCTGCATACAAATACACCATAATGACAAAATTAAAAACACAAATATCTTATTACATAAGTATTCAGACCTTTCTGCTATGAGACTCGAAATTGAGCTCAGGTGCATCTGTTCCCATCGATCATCCTTTGAGATGTTTCTACAACTAGATTGGAGTCCACCTGTGATAAATTAAACTGATTGGATATAATTTGGAAACGCACACACCTGTCAATACAAGTCCCACAGTTGACAGTGCATGTCAATGACACACTGTACAGTTTTGGGACAGAATGACAAACTGTAGAGTTTTGGAACAGAATGACAAACTGTACAGTTTGTGGACAGAATGATACACTGTAGAGTTTTGAACAGAATGATAAACTGTACCGTTTTTGGGACAGAATGACACACTGTCGAGTTTTTGTGTCCGTGATTCATCAAAAGCTGCCACCTTACAGATGATGGCATGATTTCACACAGTTCTGTGTCTGTGTCTGTGTGTGTGTGTGTGTGTGTGTGTGTGTGTGTGTGTGTGTGTGTGTGTGTGTTTAGGTCGTGAGCAGGTCCACATTATGCAGGTGGGAGGGAGGGGAAGGAGAGGGAAGTCAATGACAAGTTAGCATGCTCATGGAGTGAGGAGCTGAGGACAGAGGGGGAAGAGTGGGAGGAAACAGAAAAGGAGGGAGGTGGAGGAGGGATGGAAGTCAGAGGGAGAGTGGAGGGGGGGATAGTAGTCAGAGGGAGGAGATGGGAGGGGGGGATGGAAGTCAGAGCGAGGAGGTGGAAGGGATGGAATCAGAGGGAGGAAGGTGGAGGGGGGATGGAAGTCAGAGGGAGGGAGGTGGAGGGGGGATAGTAGTCAGAGGGAGGGAGATGGAGGGGGGATGAAGTCAGAGGGAGGAGGTGGAGGGGGGATATAGTCAGAGGGAGGGAGGTGGAGGGGGGATAAGTAGTCAGAGGGAGGGAGGTGGAGGGGGGATGGTAGTCAGAGGGAGGGAGGTGGAGGGGGGATGGAAGTCAGAGCGAGGGAGGTGAAGGGGGGATAGTAGTTCAGAGGGAGGGAGTGGAGGTGGTAGTCAGAGGGAGGGAGGTGAGGGGGGGGATGTTAAAACTGTGTTGTTGCTGTATAGGACTAGAACACTGTGTTGTTGCTTTAAGGACTATAACACTGTTGTGCTATGAGGACTAGAACAATGTTGTTGTTGCTATAAGGACTATAACACTGTGTTGTTGCTATAAGGACTATAACACTGTGTTACTATAAGGACTATAACAATATGTTGTTGCTATAAGGACTATAACACTGTGTTGTTAGAGCAGTCACTATTCAGTACAGATATCTTTAAATGTGCCTGTGCATAATCTCCATATATCTGTATTCTGTTGATGTTTTTCCTCACACTAGTGATAATGGAGTTGAATCCGGTCAAAGTAGTTATGCAGTCTCTCTCTCAGGTAGAATAGATATATGCACACAAAACACACGTCACACCACAGGCCCCAGTGGGAAAAATAGGTAGAGCCTCTTAAATACAGTCTGACACCTCACAGCTTCTCTCTTCTCTCTCTTTATACTGCCTACCCATTCCTCTCTTCTCTTTCTCTCTCTCTTCTCTCTCTCTTCTCTCTCCTTATACTGCTACCCATTCCTCTCTTCTCTTTCCTCTCTCTTCTCTCTCTCTCCTTCTCTCTCTTTATTCTGCTACCCTTCCTCTCTTCTCTTTCTCTCTTCTCTCTCTCTTTATACTGCTACCCATTCCTCTCTTCCTTTCTCTCTCTCTTCTCTCTCTCCTCTTCTCTCTCTTATACTGCTACCCATCTCTCTTCTCTTTCTCTCTCTCTTCTCTCTCCTCTCTTCTCTCTCTTTATTCTGCTACCCATTCCTCTCTTCTCTCTCTCTCTTCTCTCTCTCTTTATACTGGCTACCCATTCCTCTCTTCTCTTTCTCTCTCTCTTCTCTCTCTCTCTTCTCTCTCTTATACTGCTACCCATTCCTCTCTTCTCGTTCTCTCTCTCTTCTCTCTCTCTCTTCTCTCTCTCCTTTTATACTGCTACACATTCCTCTCTTCTCTTTCTCTCTCTCTTCTCTCTCTCTCTCTCTCTCTCTCTTTTATTCTGCTACCATTCCTCTCTCTCTTTCTCTCTTCTCTTCTCTCTCTCTCTTCTCTCTTCTCTTTATACTGCTACCCATTCCTCTCTTCTCTTTCTCTCTCTCTTCTCTCCTTCTCTTCTCTCTTATACTGCTACCCATCCTCTCTCTCTCTCTCTCTCCTCTCTCTCTCTTCTCTCTCTCTCTTTCTCTCTCTCTTTATTCTGCTACCATTCCTCTCTTCTCTCTCTCTCTCTTTATACTGCTACCCATTCCTCTCTTTCTCTCTCTCCTCTCGTCTTCTCTCTTCTCTCTCTCTCTCGCCTTTATCTGCTACCCATCTATGGGTATCTAGTATGAAGGAAGGGGTAGTAACTAGAGATTACTCTAAGGGTATCTAGTATGAATTGACTCTCTGTAGAAGGATAACTATGTACCTCAGAGTTGAACCGGCTTCAAAGACAACTGCAGGATGGCTTCTGCCTGATAGAGGGGCGTTGTAAAGAGCAACACACTCTGTGTCTGGACAAGCATCTGTACAGCCCTCGCTCTGAGTAACATTTGATCATAACTATGTTCAGCGGTGTGCAGCAGCTGCTGTGCTATGAGGAAGTTTATTCCCTCATAAAGTGATGTGTGCGCGTGGCTATGTTATTTCCAGGAGAACATTTATAGCACGGAGGGTGTTATGATGAAAAGTATGATGAACCAAACTGAATCATGGGAAATTAACTCTGGAGAGAGAGAGAGAAAGAGAGAGGGAGAGGGAGAGAGAAGGTGAAAGAAAGGGCAGGTGAAAGAGAAAGAGAGAAAGAAAAAATGAATGAATGAAAGAGAGAGAGCGAGAGAGAGAGAAAGAGAGAGGCAGTGGGAGAGAGAGCGAGAAGTGGGCTAATGTTTTCTTCATGGGGTATGTAGCAGTGGTAGCTGGACAGAGCTGAGAGCTAAATTGACTCCATTACAGGGTTAGTGCCCCGGAAAGCACTGACGACATCAGCCAGCAGACAGCAGAGAAGCTCGGCACTGATAGACAGAGAGCTTACGGTCCCAAATGGCATCCTATACCCTACATAGTGCGTTACTTTAAATCAGAGCCCATAGGGCCCTTTTGACCAGAGCCCATTGTAGTGCACTATGTAGGTAATAGTTTGTCATATGGGACATTGACGCAGACAATGACAGGAAGATCGCTTAGGGTTACCCTTTATGCTTTGGTAGACTGACAACTCTGTGGTTAGGGTTTGGTAGACTGACAGCTCTGTGGTTAGGAATTGGTAGACTGACAGCTCTGTGGTTAGGGTTTGGTAGACTGACAACTCTGTGGTTAGGGTTTGGTAGACTGACAACTCTGTGGTTAGGGTTTGGTAGACTGACAACTCTGTGGTTAGGGTTTGGTAGACTGACAGCTCTGTGGTTAGGGTTTGGTAGACTGACAGCTCTGTGGTGAGGGTTTGGTAGACTGACAGCTCTGTGGTTAGG
>NW_019942670.1:38778-51975 GCF_002910315.2 Salvelinus sp. IW2-2015 | reverse complement strand
ATCCCTCTCTAACAACAATCTATCACTCCAGTGTTTAATTGCTAAATTGTAATTACTTCGCCACTATGGCCTATTTATTGCCTTACCTCCCTAATCTTACTAGATTTGCTCACACTGTATATATATTCTTCTATTGTGTTATTGACTGTATGTTTGTTTGTTCCATGTGTAACTCTGTGTTGTTGTTTGTGTCGCACTGCTATGCTTTATCTTGGCCAGGTCGCAATTGTAAATGAGAACTTTTCTCAACCTAGCCTAACAGGTTAAATAAAGGTGAAATAAAATAATAAAATAATAAAATAATAAAAAACAGAGAGGCAGAACAGACTGAAAATGCTCAAGGGTGGGTCCCGAGTGGCGGCAGTGGTCTAAGACACTGCATCTCAGTGTTTGAGGCATCACTACAGACCCTGGTTCGATTCCAGGCTGAATCAACAACCGGCCGTGATTGGTAGTACTATAGGGCGGCGCACAATTGGCCCAGCGTCGTCCGGCGTTAGGGTTTACAATGACGGTAGGCGCGTCATTGTAAATAAGATTTTTTTCTTAATTAACTGACTTGCCTAGATAAAAAAAAGTTAAATAAAAACTAAAAACAGAGACAGAGAGACAGACGAGAGACAGACAGAGAGACAGAGAGGACAGACAGACAGAGAGCAGACAGACAGAGCAGACAGACAGACAGACAGACAGGACAGACAGACAGACAGACAGAGAGACAGACAGAGAGACAGACAAGAGACAGACAGACAGACAGACAGACAGACAGACAGACAGACAGAGAGACAGACAGACAGACAGACAGACAGACAGACAGACAGCAGACAGACAGACAGACAGACAGACAGACAGACAGACAGACAGCAGACAGACAGACAGAGAGAGCTAGTGAGACAGAGACTGATAAACTATAGATAGACATGGAGACTGCAGCCAGGGAAGACAGGATACCGAGGTCCCACAAGTGAACACACACACAAAAACACACCAACCACACACAAAACACACAACACACAACAACACACACAACAGTATGTGTCGTTTGTGCGTGCATGTGTGTGTAGCTGAACTGGCACTCGCTGTGCTGAACAGTGTGTGTCGCTGAACTACCACCTGCTGTGATTGCACACGGCTGAGGACGAACACACACACACACGCACACACACACACACCACACACACACAAACACACACACACACACACACACACCCACACACACACCACACAACACTGACATAAGAGGAGAAAATAGCAGACAGGTCATGGAAGCAGCTCAACCACATTATGAAGCGTATCAGATGATTTAATTGAATACAATTCAGACAAAGAATCAGAGAGGTCTGCGTCCCCCATGGCAGCCTATTCCGCATAGAGCGGAGAGAGAGGAGAGAGAGGAGAGAGGAGAGAGCGGAGAGAAGGGAGAGAGCGGAGAGAGCGGAGCAAGAGGAGAGAGCGGAGGAGCGGAGCAAGAGGAGAGAGCGGAGAGAGCGGAGCGGAGAGAGCGAGAGAGCGGAGAGAGGGAGAGAGCGGAGAGATGAGGAGAGAGCGGAGAGAGCGGAGAGAGCGGAGAGAGAGGAGAGAGAGGAGAGAGCGGAGAGAGAGGAGAGAGGGAAGGAGAGAGAGGAAGAGCGGAGAGAGAGGAGAGAGAGGAGAGAGCGGAGAGAGCGGAGAGAGCGGAGAGAGCGGAGAGAGAGGAGAGAGCGGAGAGAGCGGAGAGAGCGGAGAGAGCGGAGAGAGCGGGTGCAGACGGAGGCTTGGCTTGACAGGTATCTTGTGATGACATTCATTATCTGAATTAGACCTACAGAATCATACCTACAGAAGGAGCGGCTTCTATGGAGGAACTTTAATGGTTTCTGAACTTCAGAGTTGGCTTACAGTTCGTCCAGAGACGCGAGCTAGTTAACAAGCATGTGTGTGCAAAGCTGTACCAGATAGAATTTTTTTGTTGTTGCCTTTTTGTAGTTAATCAATGTAAAAGAATGTAAAAGAGTGTAAAATAATGTAAAATAATGTAAAAGAATGTAAAACGATGTATAAGAATGTAAAAGAATGTAAAACGATTTCAAAGAATGTAAAAGAATGTAAAAGAACAATAGTAACCGGTTCTTATGCTTTTAAAATAGAGTCTCTGTTCCGGAAAAGTATAGATAACCTTCGTTACACATTTTGATTCTGTTCCTTGAAAAAATGTCATTATTTTCAGTTTTTTTACTTCTGTTCCCTGATCCAGTTCCAACCTCTGGTCTGTCAGTTTCTCGAGTGAATAGTTGCCAGGGTTGTGATGGAGATAGGAAACACTAACCTAAACTAATTTATCACATGAACTGAGTGACTGTCTGGAACCACAACCCACTTTGCTGTGGTTGGCTGTCAATGATGTCATCCACATGTATGTGGTGACTGGAGCTAGAATACGATGTTTACTGTGTTAAAGTAACAGTATAGCTTCCGTCCCTCTCCTCGCCCCTACCTGGGCTCGAACCAGGGACCCTCTGCACACATCAACCACTGACACCCACAAAGCGTCGTTACCCATCGCGCCACAAAAGCCGCGGCCCTTGCAGAGCAAGGGGAACAACTACTTCTAGGTCTCAGAGCGAGTGACGTCACCGATTGAAACACTACTAGCGCGCACCACCGCTAACTAGCTAGCCATTTCACATCGGCCACATTAACACAGCTGATTATAGCTAGACTATATTGTTTACTGTGTTAACACAGCTGATTGGACTAGACTATATTGTTTACTGTGTTAACACAGCTGATTGGAGCTAGACTATATTGTTTACTGTGTTAACACAGCTGATTATAGCTAGACTATATTGTTTACTGTATTAACACAGCTGATTGGAGCTAGACTATATTGTTTACTGTGTTAACACACTGATTTATGCTAGACTATATTGTTTACTGTGTTAACACAGCTGATTATAGCTAGACTATAGTGTTTACTGTGTTAACACAGCTGATTGGAGCTAGACTATATTGTTTACTGTGTTAACACAGCTGATTATAGCTAGACTATATTGTTTACTGTGTTAACACAGCTGATTATAGCTAGACTATATTGTTTACTGTGTTAACACAGCTGATTATAGCTAGACTATGGTGTTACTATGTTAACACAGCTGATTGGAGCTAGACTATAGTGTTTCTGTATTAACACAGCTGATTGGAGCTAGACTATATTGTTTACTATGTTAACACAGCTGATTGGAGCTAGACTATGCTGTTTCTGTGTTAACACAGCTGATTGGAGCTAGACTATATTGTTTACTATGTTAACACAGCTGATTGGAGATAGACTATGCTGTTTCTGTGTTAACACAGCTGATTGGAGATAGACTATGCTGTTTCTTGTGTAACACAGCTGATTGGAGATAGACTATGCTGTTTCTGTGTTAACACAGCTGATTGGAGCTAGACTATATTGTTTACTGTGTTAACACAGCTGATTATAGCTAGACTATATTGTTTACTGGATTAACACAGCTGATTGGAGCTAGATCATGCTGTTTACTGTGTTAACACAGCTGATTGGACCTAGACTATGCTGTTTCTGTGTTAACACAGCTGATGGAGCTAGACTATATTGTTTACCATGTTAACACAGCTGATTGGAGCTAGACTATAGTGTTTCTGTATTAACACAGCTGATTGGAGCTAGACTATATTGTTTACTATGTTAACACAGCTGATTGGAGATAGACCATGCTGTTTCTGTGTTAACACAGCTTGATTGGAGCTAGACTATATTGTTTACTGTGTTAACACAGCTGATTATAGCTAGACTATATTGTTTACTGTATTAACACAGCTGATTGGAGCTAGATCATGCTGTTACTGTGTTAACACAGCTGATTGGACCTAGACTATGCTGTTTCTGTGTTAACACAGCTGATTATAGCTAGACTATATTGTTTACTATGTTAACACAGCTGATTGGAGATAGACCATGCTGTTTCTGTGTTAACACAGCTGATTGGAGCTAGACTATATTGTTTACTGTGTTAACACAGCTGATTATAGCTAGACTATATTGTTTACTGTATTAACACAGCTGAGTGGCTAGATCATGCTGTTTACTGTGTTAACACAGCTGATTGGACCTAGACTATGCTGTTTCTGTGTTAACACAGCTGATTATAGCTAGACTATATTGTTTACTGTATTAACACAGCTGATTGGAGCTAGATCATGCTGTTTACTGTGTTAACACAGCTGATTGGAGCTAGACTATAGTGTTTCTGTATTAACACAGCTGATTGGAGCTAGACTATATTGTTTACTATGTTAACACAGCTGATTGGAGATAGACTATGCGTTTCTGTGTTAACACAGCTGATTGGAGCTAGACTATATTGTTTACTGTGTTAACACAGCTGATTATAGCTAGACTATATTGTTTACTGTATTAACACAGCTGATTGGAGCTAGACTATAGTGTTTCTGTATTAACACAGCTGATTGGAGCTAGACTATATTGTTTACTATGTTAACACAGCTGATTGGAGCTAGACTATATTGTTTACTGTGTTAACACAGCTGATTGGAGCTGAACTATAGTGTTTCTGTATTAACACAGCTGATTAAAGCTAGACTATATTGTTTACTGTGTTAACACAGCTGATTATAGCTAGACTATATTGTTTACTGTATTAACACAGCTGATTTGAGCTAGACTATAGTGTTTCTGTATTAACACAGCTGATTGGAGCTAGACTATATTGTTTACTATGTTAACACAGCTGATTGGAGCTAGACTATGCTGTTTCTGTGTTAACACAGCTGATTGGAGCTAGACTATATTGTTTACTGTGTTAACACAGCTGATTGGTTTATTTATTTATATATTTTTTATTTCACCTTTATTTAACCAGGTAGGCCAGTTGAGAACACGTTCTCATTTACAATTCCGACCTGGTCAAGAATAAAGCAAAGCAGTTCGACACAAACAACAACACAGAGTTACACATGGAATAAATCAAACATAAAGTCAATAATACAGTAGAAAGAAAGTCTATATAAAGTGTGTGCAAAATGAGGTAAGATAAGGGAGGTAAGGCAATTTATCTCAGAAATAACAAAACAGATTTTATTATTTATCTTGACTTGGTTTCAATTAAATGTCAACCCGTGTGTTCCAAATGGAACCCTATTCCCTGTATAGTGCACTACTTTTGACCAGAGCCCTATGGAACACTATTCCCTACATAGTGCACTACTTTTGACCAGAGCCCTATGGAAGCCTATTCCCTACATAGTGCACTACTTTTGACCAGAGCCCTATGGAACCCTATTCCCTACATAGTGCACTACTTTTGACCAGAGCCCTATGGAACCCTATTCCCTGTATAGTGCACTACTTTTGACCAGAGCCCTATGGAACCCTATTCCCTGTATAGTGCACTACTTTTGACCAGAGCCCTATGGAACCCTATTCCCTACATAGTGCACTACTTTTGACCAGAGCCCTAGGCACTATAAAGGGAATAGGGTGCAACGTAATATACAGTCCTTTACTGTGTTCTCCAGTCATCAGTATTAAACGCTTCAAACCGTTTCACACCAGAACTGTTGACCCATTGACCAATAGGAGGAGTTCGTTCTAGAACACATCACGTTGGTATTTATAGAAGGACAGAACAGAGATAGAAGTTACCAAGACAACGGGTGTGAATATAACGTCTACATGTGGGTTCGTACTGGATTGTGTGAGATATACAGAGTTGGGTCTGATTAGATACAGAATAAAGGATTAACACAAGCCTCAAACCAAAATAATAGGCCTCAAAGCAACATGTCCACGGTCTGTGTGTCTGGGATATGTAAAATAATAGGCTTAACTACCATCCTATACTGATTTAACAGGGACACTATAGTTACAGTACTAACAATACACTGCTGATGTAACAGTTAGTTTCCGGAGTGGGAGACCGTGGTTCAGATACAACCTGTACATAGAGCAGTTAGCTATGTCCTGTGTCCTAATGGGAGACTGAATGTTTTCACAGTCAGCCGTCGTTAGTAACTACCTGGAGCAGTCTTTAGTACCTACCTGGAGCAGTCTTTAGTACCTACCTGGAACAGTCTTTAGCACCTACCTGGAGCAGTCTTTAGTACCTACCTGGAACAGTCTTTAGTACCTACCTGGAGCAGTCTTTAGTACCTACCCTGAACAGTCTTTAGTCTACCTACCTGGAACAGTCTTTAGTACCTACCTGGAGCAAGTCTTTAGACCTACCTGGAGCAGTCTTTATACCTACCTGGAGCAGTCTTTAGTACCTACCTGAGCAGTCTTTAGACCTACCTGAACAGTCTTTAGTACCAACCTGGAACAGTCTTTAGTACCTACCTGGAGCAGTCTTTAGACACAACCTGGAATAAGTCTTTAGTACCTACCTGGAGCAGTCTTTAGTACCTACCTGGAACAGTCTTTAGTACCTACCTGGAGCAGTCTTTAGTACCTACCTGGAGCAGTCTTTAGTAACTACCTGGAGCAGTCTTTAGTACCTACCTGGAAAGCCTTTAGTACCTACCTGGAGCAGTCGTTGTACCTTCCTGGAGCAGTTTTAGTACCTACCTGGAGCAGTCTTTAGTACCTACTGGAGCAGTCGTTGGTACCTTCCTGGAGCAGTTGTTAGTACCTACCTGGAGCAGTCTTAGTACCTACCTGGAGCAGTCTTTAGTACCTACCTGGAACAGTCTTTAGTACCTACCTGGAGAAGCCTTTAGTACCTACCTGGAGCAGTCTTTAGTACCTACCTGGAGCAGTCTTTAGTACCTACCTGGAGCAGTCTTTAGTACCTACCTGGAGCATCTTTAGTACCTACTGGAGAAGCCTTTAGTACCTACCTGGAGCAGTCTTTAGTACCTACCTGGAACAGTCTTTAGCACCTACCTGGAGCAGTCTTTAATAACTACCTGGAGAAGGTTTTAGTACCTACCTGAGCAGTCTTTAGTACCTACCTGAGCAGTCGTTAGTACCTACCTGGAAAAGCCTTTAGTACCTACCTGGAGAAGTCTTTAGTACCTACCTGGAGAAGCCGTTAGTACCTACCTGGAGAAGCCTTTAGTACCACCTGGAACAGTCTTTAGTACCTACCTGGAGCAGTCTTTAGTACCTACCTGGAGCAGTCTTTAGTACCTACCTGGAGCAGTCTTTAGTACCTACCTGGAGCAGTCTTTAATACCTACCTGGAACATTCTTTAGTACCTACCTGGAGCAGTCTTTAGTACCTACCTGGAGAAGTCTTTAATACCTACCTGGAACAGTCTTTAATACCTACCTGGAGCAGTCTTTAGTACCTACCTGGAACAGTCTTTAGTACCTACCTGGAGCAGTCTTTAGTACCTACCTGAGCAGTATTTAGTACCTACCTGGAGCAGTCTTTAGTGCCTACCTGGAGAAGCCGTTAGTAGCTACCTGGAGCAGTCTTTAGTACCTACCTGGAACAGTCTTTAGCACCTACCTGGAGCAGTCGTTAGTACCTACCTGGAGCAGTCGTTAGTACCTACCTGGAGCAGTCTTTAGTACCTACCTGGAGAAGCCTTTAGTGGCTACCTGGAGCAGTCTTTAGTACCTACCTGGAACAGTCTTTAGCACCTACCTGGAGCAGTCGTTAGTACCTACCTGAGCAGTCTTTAGTACCTACCTGGAACAGTCGTTAGTACCTACCTGGAACAGTCTTTAGTACCTACCTGGAGCAGTCTTTAGTACCTACCTGGAGCAGTCTTTAATACTTACCTGGAGAAGTCTTTAGTACCTACCTGGAACAGTCTTAAGTACCTACCTGGAACAGTCCTTAGGACCTACCTGGAGCAGTCGTTAGTACCTACCTGGAACAGTCTTTAGTACCTACCTGGAGCACATCTTTAGTACCTACCTGGAGCAGTCTTTAGTACCTACCTGGAACAGTCTTAAGTACCTACCTGGAACAGTCTTTAGGACCTACCTGGAGCAGTCTTTAGTACCTACCTGGAACAGTCTTTAGTACCTACCTGGAGCATGCTTTAGTACCTACCTGGAGCAGTCTTAGACCTTGGAGCAGTCGTTGGTACCTACCTGGAGCAGTCTTTAGTACCTACCTGGAGAAGTCTTTAGTACCTACCTGGAACAGTCTTTAGTACACCTACCTGGAGCAGTCGTTAGTACCTACCTGGAGCAGTCTTTAGTACCACCTGGAGAAGCCTTTAGTACCTACCTGGAACAGTCGTTAGTACCTACCTGGAGCAGTCTTTAGTACCTACCTGGAGAAGTCTTTAGTACCTACCTGGAACAGTCTTTAGTACCTACCTGGAGCAGTCTTTAGTACCTACCTGGAACAGTCTTTAGTACACCTGGAACAGTCTTTAGTACCTACCTGGAGCAGTCTTTAGTACCTACCTGGAGCAGTCTTTAGTACCTACCTGGAACAGTCTTTAATACCTACCTGGAGCAGTCTTTAGTACCTATCTGGAACAGTCTTTAGTACCTACCTGGAACAGTCTTTAGTACCTACCTGGAGCAGTCTTTAGTACCTACCTGGAACAGTCTTTAGTGCCTACCTGGAACAGTCTTTAGTACCTACCTGGAACAGTCTTTAGTACCTACCTGGAGCAGTCTTTAGTACCTACCTGGAACAGTCTTTAATACCTATGTTCCTGTGTTTAAAATTCACTTAACCTCTTTTTATCGGTGCTGATCAGATTGCTCTCTCTGGTCTCGCAACTTCCGCTCGTTAGCAGAGTAATTATAAAGCATAGCCTCCAGACAGTGACGGTTCTGTTCAACCATTTATTCATGACATGGAGAATACTGTTATTTTTACATTTTAGTAATTTAGCAGACGCTCTTATCCAGAGCGACTCACAGGAGCAATTACGCTAAGTGCCTTGCTCAAGGGTACATCGACAGACTTGTCAGCTCGGGATTCAAACCTTTTGGTCACGTGCCCGGCGCTCTAACCGCTAGGCTACCTGCCACCCTGTCATCATAGCTTCATTAATTACAAACCGAGTGTATTTACGAAACCATTTTTACATCAACAAACCCAACCTAAAACCCAAGCAATGCAGATGTAGAAGCACGGGGGCTAGGAAAACACTCCCTTGAAAGGCAGGAACCTAGGAAGAAACCTTGAGAGGAACCAGGCTCTGAGGGGTGTCCAGCACTCTTCGGGCTGTACCGGATGGAGATTATAACAGTACATGGCCATTAAGGCCAGATTGTCTTCAAGATGACACTCAGTTTGGATGTGCTTCTTCATGACAGGAAGACTACTGTTATCATAGCTGTCTGGCTTATTAGAACTTGTCTGCTCTGGTATAGAAGGTGTTGGTCTTGACCACGTACTCTTCTGTGGGCCATAGTTAGAGATTATTACAGCTCGAACACAGCTTTCCCTGGGTAGTTCAGAAAACCCCACCATTCTGTCTGTCCTGTCTGTCTGTCTGTCTGTCTGTCTGCTGCCTGCCTGTCTGTCTGTCTGTCTGTCTGTCTGTCTGTCTGTCTGTCTGTCTGTCTGTCTGTCTGTCCATCCTGTATGTCTCTCTGTCCTTCTCTGCCTGCCCATCCTGTATGTCTCTCTCTCCCTCTCTCCCTCTCTGCCTGCCCATCCTGTATGTCTCTCTGTCCTTCTCTGCCTGTCCATCCTGTATGTCTCTCTCTCCCTCTCTGCCTGTCCATCCTGTATGTCTCTCTCTCCCTCTGCCCATGGGTCCATAGGGTGCATTTTGGGTGCATTTTGTCCTCACTCCTGTCCTGTCCACCTTTCCTGTCCTTTTCACCTGTTCAGTCCTGTCCACCTGTTCGGTTTTGTTCTGTCCTGTCCACCTGTTCTGTCCAGTCCTGTCTTGTCCTGTCCTGCTCACCTGTCCTGTTCTGTCCTGTCCTGTCCACCTGTTCTGTCCTGTCTTGTCCTGTCCTGCTCACCTGTCCTGTTCTGTCCTGTCCTGTGTACCTGTCCTCTTCTGTCATGTCTTGTCCTGTCCTGCTCACCTGTCCTCTTCTGTCCTGTCCATGTGCCATTTATAATAGTAGACACCACTTCCTAATTTCCTAATAACGAGTTTACCTTTGCCGCAGTGCTACTTGTACCCTGTGTCATCATAGAGGGAGTTGTTCCATCACAGCAATCAAAGTTTTATGTTTCTGGTCAAGAGGTCTCCCTCCCTCCATTCATCCTTCGCTGGAGAAGGTGAAATGAAAGACAGCAGGTGTACAGGGGCAGCAGGGAAAGGGATAAGCAGTCCTGGCATTTATGTTAATGTGAGTTCCCTTGTGTACTATATATTTGAGAGAGTGAGAGTGAGAGAGAGAGAGAGATAGTGGTGAAGAAGGTGAGAGAAGGAGCAAGGGAGTGAGAGAGGGAGCAAGGGAGGGTGAGAGGGAGAAAGGGGGTGAGGGAGAGGGAGCAAAGGAGAGTGACAGGGAGCAAGGGAGGGTGAGAGAGAACAAGGGGTGAGAGAGGGAGAAAGGGGGTGAGAGAGAGGGAGCAAGGGAGTGTGAGAGAGGAGGCAAGGAGAGTGTGAGAGAGGGCGCAAGGAGGGTGAGAGAGGGAGCAAGGGGGGGTGAGAGAGAAAGGGAGGGTGAGAGAGGGAGCAAGGGAGGGTGAGAGAGGGGGCAAGGGAGGGTGAGAGAGAGAGCAAGGGAGGGTGAGAGAGGGAGCAAGGGAGGGTGAGAGAGAGCAAGGGAGGGTGAGAGAAGGAGCCAGGGAGGGTATCTCTCTCTACCTGCCTCTCTCTCTACCTGCCTCTCTTTCTGCATGCCTCTCTCTGCCTCAATGTGTGTTTAATAACCTTCCCTCTCTCTGCCTAGTCAGTTTTTTTTTTCTGAATCAAAATGGGGCTTAGGGGTGTGTATGACGGAGGCATGGCCCATCGCCAACTGACATTTCTTCTGTTTTAAGCTAATTTCCTGTAATTCTACACATTTTGGCATGGCTTATGCTATTTGAGTGACTCAAACATTATACAATCAATGAAAGCATCATGTTTTTCTATTTGAGATTCGACTCGAATAGTAATGATCGGACCAAGGCGCAGCGTACGTCGAGTCGAGCAAATACAAAAAACAAAATAAAGAACAAACGAACCGTGATGCTAAACAGGCAACTACACAGAAACAATATCCCATAAACCCACAGGTGGGAAAAAAAATGCTACTTAAGTATGATCCCCAATTAGAGACAATGTTCGCCAGCTGCCTCTAATTGGGGATCATACAAATCACCAACATAGAAAAAACAACCTAGAACCCCACATAGAAAATATAAACTAGACTAACCCCCCTAGTCACACCCTGACCTACTCTACCATAGAAAATATAAACTAGACTAACCACCCGAGTCACGCCCTGACCTACTCTACCATAGAAAATATAAACTAGACGAACCACCCTAGTCACACCCTGACCTACTCTACCATAGAAAATATAAACTAGACTAACCACCCTAGTCACGCCCTGACTTACTCTACCATAGAAAATATAAACTAGACGAACCCCCCTAGTCACGCCCTGACCTACTCTACCATAGAAAGTATAAACTAGACTAACCACCCTAGTCACGCCCTGACTTACTCTACCATAGAAAATATAAACTAGACTAACCCCCCTAGTCACGCCCTGACCTACTCTACCATAGAAAATAAAGGCGTTCTATGGTCAGGACGTGACAGCTAGTCTGGGTTTTACTGCCACGGATACATTTCTTCTTCTCTCCTTTTGGCATTCACCGTGTTTACTTATTTAGCTAAACACTCCTTTAAAACGTTGATTATTATAAGTGGGATAATTGAGGCTTGACCTATCACGTGTCTGAGGGCTGCGTTCAGGAGCTTGCCAACGGGGTTCCAGCGTGTCCCCGGCAGCGACTTCGTTCCTACTGGAACGAAGGAACGAAGTCTCTTTCTGCCTGCCTCTCTCTGCCTCTGTCTGCCTCTCTCTCTCTACCTGCCTCTCTCTGCCTCTGTCTGCCTCTCTCTTTCTGCCTGCCTCTCTCTGCCTCTGTCTGCCTCTCTCTCTCTACCTGCCTCTCTTTCTGCCTGCTCTCTTCTGCCGTCTGTCTGCTCTCTAATCTTACCTGGTCTCTCTTTCTGCCTGCCTCTCTCTGCCTCTGTCTGCCTCTCTCTCTCTACCTGCCTCTCTTTCTGCCTGCCTCTCTCTGCCTCTGTCTGCCTCTCTCTCTCTACCTGTCTCTCTTTCTGCCTGCCTCTCTCTGCCTGACTGTCTGCCTCTCTCTCTCTACGAAGCATGTCCTTCCAGTACCCACCATTTACTGGTGTTTACCTGGTCATCCATTCCTAATCTCCAGCAATAGACACAAGCGGAGAGGCTGAAGGCTGAACAGTCAGCTCAGGTCTGTGTCCCAAATGGCTCTGGTCAAAACTAGTGTACTAAAGGAAAGGGTGCTATATTGGGACGTAATCCAGTGAATCTATATAGGGCACATTCTGAAAGTATTCAGACCCCTTCCCTTTTTCCACATTTTGTTACAGCCTTATTCTAAAATGGATTAAATAAAAAAAATGTCTCATCAATCTACACGGAATACCCAATAATGACAAAGAAAAAACATGTTTTTATAAAATGTGTACAAATTTATTTAAAAAAAATGTTTTAACGGATATATAACATTTCCATAAGTAATCAGACCCTTTACTCAGTACTTTGTTGAAGCACCTTTAGCATCGATTACAGCCTTGAGTCTTCTTGGGTATGACGCTACAAGCTTGGTACACCTGTATTTGGGGAGTTTCTCCATTCTTCTCTGCAGATCCTCTCAAGCTCTGTCAGGTTGGATGGGGAGCGTTGCTGCACAACTATTTTCAGATCTTCTCGCAGATGTTAGATCGGGTTCAAATCCGGACTGGCTGGGTCACTCAAAGATATTCAGAGACTTGTCCCGAAGCCAGTACTGCGTTGTCTTGGCTGTGTGCTTAGGGTCGTTGTCCTGTTGGAAGGTGAACCTTCGCCCCAGTCTGAGGTCCTGAGAGCTCTGGAGCAGCTTTTCATCAAGGATCTCTCTGTACTTTGCTCTGTTCATCTTTCCCTCGATCTTGACTAGTCTCCCAGTCCCTGTCTGAAAAACATCCCCACAGCATGATGCTGCCACCACCATGCTTCACCGTAAGGATGGTGCCAGGGTTCCTCCAGACATGATGCTGCCACCACCTTGCTTCACCGTAAGGATGGTGCCAGGGTTCCTCCAGACA
>NW_019942670.1:31907-33591 GCF_002910315.2 Salvelinus sp. IW2-2015 | reverse complement strand
TAACTCTTTAGTCATATCCCAGTTTACCCTGATTAACTCTTTAGTCATATCACAGTTTACCCTGACTAACTCTTGACCTATTGTCTTATGGCCTTGCCTACACCTAGTGACCTGTTATTTAAAATATATGAGAAAAAAAATGTCATTGTATTTGGAACTGCAAGCCAGACAAAATTAAACAGGCCTATTTATAAAACGAATATGAATTCAGAGGGAGGAAATTATAAAATATTCAGACCTCTCACTAAAGGCTTCAGTCTTACTAAAGTTATACTTAAATCCGAACTGGTTCTCCTGCAGATTAGTAAGAATGTCTCACCCCATGTTCAAGAATGGCCTTTCACCCCTTTATTCAGATTACAGCTGCTCACTTTCAGTTATTTGGAAGGGAAATCAACTCCCAAATATTTCTTTTTTTTTTAAACAAGCCATAGAAAGTTCATTGCAATTTCAATTTAATCCACCAGAAAAAAAACGGAACAAATAATACAACAAATTTTGTGTCTAAACTTAAATATACTAATATTTTTTTTGTTTTTTTTTGTTTCAAAGATATATAATCTTTGGAAATTATATTAGAAATAGGACTGGTGGCATTATGTCACACATGCAGCAAACACAAATATATGGAAATGAAGCAGCAGACCTAGAAAGGGGAGAAAGTAAGGAACTTGTCTGTCGGGCCTCCGCATTAAGCAACCTAATTGGTTAAAGAAGATTGTGATAAATAAAAAAGTATACCAGTTTCATTAAAGGACCAAAAAATGTACAGCCGTGCCATAAAGATTGCAAAATAGTTGGGGAAAGAATTCCGACCTACCGATTCCACTTAATGAACTGATACGCATCACGCGAAAATTATTGCTACCAATATAATGTTATATATATAGGGGTATCCTATATAACTTTCCCAGCGCTGCAGATTTTCCTGCAAAGAGACAGATTCATTGGACCATTTGTTTTGGTACTGTCCATTTGTAGCTTGTTTTTGGTCGCAGGTCCAGGAATGGCTGAAGTATTGCAACATTTACCTGGAGATGAAAAGCTCAATCGATCAATAATATCGATCAATAATATAATCATACTTTTAGCTAAAATGTTAATCTTTAATTTACAATCTGTAGAAACTATGAGAATAGAAAGGTTCAGTACTTTTGTGAAGCATCACAGTCGAAAAAAATATACGTCAAATAGAAATCCAATATGGATGGTGTTAAGTGATAGATGGGAGGGCTTGAATGGAGATGAAGGTTGGTAATAATATCAACAAGATAACACATGTAAATCATATATGGGAGAGGTTGAGGTTTGCCAGATAGCCAGTGGAGAGACAGGATAAGACACACCGTAAAAAAAACAAAAAAAAAACAGAATGTCACAGTAACCTCATATAATAAAAACGATGATAGAGCAACTCCCAGACATTAAAGAACCCAGTCATGAAGAGAGGTTTTGGTCTGTATTTATTCACAGAGTGAAGTATGAGTGCGTCCATGTGTGTGTAGCCAAGAACCAAGAAAAAGGCCTTAAAAAAATGTCCCAAAGTCTCTTAGACCGGCAAAAGATAAACAATAACTTCAAACACACACTCCCTTTAAGTAAAATGTCAAACAGTCCTACAGTTTATTATTATTTCCCCTTTAAGGCACGGAAGATAAAAAAGAGAGAGAGAGAGAGAGAGAGA
>NW_019942670.1:28783-31882 GCF_002910315.2 Salvelinus sp. IW2-2015 | reverse complement strand
CCCATAAAGATTGCAAAAATAGTTGGGCGAAAGAAATTCCGACCCCTACCGGATTCCCACTTAATAACTGAGTACGCATCACGCGAAAAATTATTGCATACACAATATGAATGTTATATATATAGGGTGAATCCTATTAACTTTCCCACGCGCTCAATTCTCCTGCAAAGAAGGAACAGAATTCATGGACCATTGTTTGGACTGTCCATTTTAGCGCTTGTTTTTCGTCGCAGGTCCAAGGAATGGCTGACAGCTTACTTTTATGCAACATTTACCTCGGAGATGAAAAGCTCAATCGACAATAATATCGAACAATAATTATAATCATACTTTTAGCCTAAAAATGTTAATCTTTAATTTACAATCTGTAGAAACTACTGAGAATAGAAAGTTTCAGTACTTTTGTGACAGCATCCACAGTCGAAAAAATCATACTGTCAAAAAGAAATCACAATATGGATCGGTTGTTTAAAGTGATAGATGGGAAGGGCTTGAATGGAGATTGAACGGTTGGTAATAATATGCAACCAAGGATAAACCATTAAATCCATATATGGTGAGAGGTTAGGTTTTGCCAGATAGCCAGTGGGAGAGACAGGATAAGACACACCGCTAAAAAAAAACAAAAAAAAAAACAGAATTCACAGTAACCTCAATAATAAAAACCATGATTTAGGAGCAACTCCCAGACAATTACAAGAAACCCAGCATGAAGAGAGTTTTGCGTCATGTTTTATCACAGAGTGAAGAGATGAGTGCGTCCATGTTGTGTGTAGCCAAGAACCAAGAAAGAAAAGCCTTAAAAAAATGTTCACAAAGTCTCTTAGACCGGCAGCAAAAAGATAAACAATAACTTCAAACACACAACTCCCTTTAAAGTAAAAAGTCAAACAGTTCCTACCAGTTTATTTATTATTTCCCCTTTAAAGGCACGAAGATAAGAAGAAAGGAGAGGAGAGAAGAGAGAAGAAGAGAAGAGAGAGAGCAGAGAGACGAGAGAGAGAAGAGAGAGAGAGAGAGAGAGAGAGCAGCAGAGACGAGAGGAGAGGAGAGAGAGAGAAGAGAGAGGAAGAGACGAGAGAGAAGAGAGAGAGAGAGAGAGAGAGAGAGAGAGAGAGAGAGAGAGAGAGAGAGAGAGAGAGAGAGAGAGAGAGAGAGAGAGAGAGAGAGAATGCAGAATTCTGTAAAAATGTCCTTCATGTACAACCTAAACAACCAAATAATGCATGCAGAGCAGAATTAGGCTGATACCCACTAAATATCCAAATCCAGAAAAGAGCTGTTGAAATTCTACAACCACCTAAAAGGAAGTGATTCCCAAACTTTCCATAACAAAGCCTTTACCTACAGAGAGATGAACCTGGAGAAGAGTCCTTTAAGCAAGCTAGTACTGGAGTTATGTTCACAAACACCCCACAGAGCCCCAGGACAGCAACAAAATTAGACCCAACCAAATCATAAGAAAAAATAAAATAGACTTGACACATTGGAAAGAATTAACCCAAAAAGATAAAAGAGGAAACTAGAATGCTATTTGGCCCCAAACACAGTGGCAGAATAGCTGACCCCTGTGAGCTACAAAATTAAGGCCATATTTGACTATGTACAGACTCAGTGAGCATAGCTTTGCTATTGAAAAAGGTCGCGTTGGCAGACCATGCTCTCAAGAGAAGACAGGCTATGTGCACACTGCCCACAAAATGAGGTGGAAACTGAACTGTACTTCCTAACCTCCTGCCAAATTTATGACCATATTAGAGAGACATATTTCCCTCAGATTACACAGACACACAAAGAATTCAAAAACAAACCCAATGTTGATAAACTACCCTATCTATTGGGTGAAATACCACAGTATGCCGTCACAGCAGCAAGATTTGTGACCTGTTGTCACAAGAAAAGGGCAACCAGTGAAGAACAAGCATCATTGTAAATACAACCCGTATTTATGTTTATTTATTTTTCCTTTTGTAGTTTAATATTTGCAAATCGTTACAACACTGTATATAGACATATTATGACATTTGAAATGTCTATATTCTTAAAAAATATATATATTTTCTACTTCACTTGCTTTGGCAATGTAAACATACCATGCCAATAAAGCCCTTTGAATTGAATTGAGAGAGCCTTAGCTTTCGCATCCAGGCTTGAAGGTGCATTTGTCCTTCCTACACAATCCTTGGATGTTTGTTTGATAAAGGCTTGGCAACAATGCTCCTAGTAATCTATGAGGTCAGAGAATAGAACGCTCCTAATAGGTTACAACAGGTCCCAACAGGTTCCAAAAGGTCACAACACAGGTCCCAACAGGTCCCAACAGGTCGCAACAGGTTCCAACAGGTTCCAAAAGGTCCCAATAGGTTACAAAAGGTCCCAACAGGTTCCAACAGGTCCCAACAGGTCACAACAGGTAAGAGAGATCTGTTTGGACCTGTTGTAACCTGTTGGGACCGTTTTGTGACCTGGTTGGGACCTGTTGTAACCTGTTGGGACCTGTTGTGTTGACCTACCTGTTGGGACCTGTGTAACGCTGTTGGGACCTGTTGTAACCCTGTTGGGGACCTGTTGTAACCTGTTGGAACCCTGTTGTGCCTGTTGGGACCTGTTGAAACCTGTTGGAATTGGGACCTGTTGTAACCTGTTGGGACCTGTTGTAACCTGTTGGGACCTGTTGTAACCTGTTGGGACCTGTTGTAACCTGTTGGGACCTTTTGTGACCTGTTGGGCCTGGTTGTAACCTGTTGGACCTGTTGTGAAACCTGTTGGGACCTGTTGTACCTGTTGGGACCTGTTGTAACCTGTTGGGACCTGTTGTAACCTGTTGGGACCTGTTGTAAGCTGTTGGAACCTGTTGTAACGTGTGGAACTTGGAACCTGTTGTAACCTTTGTACCTGTTGGACCTGTTGGGACCTGTTGGGACCGTTGGAACCTGTTGGAACCTGTTGGGACCTGTTGGCACTGTTGGAACGTGTTGGGACCTGTTGTAACCTATTGGGACCTGTTGGGACCTGTTGGAACCTGTTGGAACCTGTTGGGACCTGTTGGGACCTGTTGGGACCTGTTGGAACCTGTTGGGACCTTTTGGAACCTATTGG
>NW_019942670.1:0-24353 GCF_002910315.2 Salvelinus sp. IW2-2015 | reverse complement strand
GTGACTGTTGGAGTGTGCCCATGGCTATCTGTAAATGAAAAAATAAGTACTGTGTGCAGTCTGGTTGCGTAAAATATGGAACCTTTGATTCTTAAGTATATTTAAAACGACGTTTACTCAGGTAGTTTTTTACTGTGTGACTTTCACTTTTAGTAATTTTCTATTAAGGTACCCTTATTTTACTTAAGTATGACAATTGGTACTTGATCCACCACTGACTATGCTGTGTGAGGAGGGAGGGAGGGCTGCAGAGATGGATGGAGGGAGGGTTGAAGGCAGGGAAGGATGGGCAGAGGGATCCATGAAGGGATGGAAGGAAGGAAGGAATGAAGGAAGGAAGGGGAAAGGGTGTGAGGGATGCTGGGAGGAAGGGAGGGAGGGAAGGAAGGTGGGTGTGAGGGATCTGGGAGGAAGGAGGAGGAAGGAAGGGGAGGGAGGGTTGGTGTGAGGATCGGAGGAAGGAGAAGGGAGGAAGGGTGGGTGTGAAGGATGCTGGGAGGAAGGAGGAGAAGGAAGGGGGGTGTGGTGTGAGGGATGCTGGAGGAAGGAAGGAAGGAGGGAGGTGTGAGGGATGCTGGGAGGAAGGAAGGGAGGAAAGGATGTGAGGATGCTGGGAGGAATGGAGAGGGAGGTAGTGTGATGGGGAAAGACGAGTATTTATAGAATGAAGATTTGAGATTGGGGGAAAGAAGGATTCTGTCCAATTCACACTCACCGACAGAGTAAAGTTAATTGGATGTTCATATTTTGAGGTCCCAACTCCTGTCTGTCTTATATTCAGAGACATTCCTCTGTGTTCTGGGTATAGGATGAAAAAGCGTACATGGGAACAGTGGGACATTGTGTTCCGTCACACGAGTGTTGATAATCAACTTGAGCGGTTATGGTGATTAGAATAAACGGTCACACAGACATCGACTTGATTCCAGCCCTGGAATTAGGACACAAACAAGCTCCTTTTGTATATTCCATTCTAATCAAAGAACAGGTCTCACGGAGTTCTGTTTAGCTTTGAGGACTAATGAGGGGAGTACCATGGGTGAACGATCACACCAAGCGGCAGAAAGCGATTTTACCCAGTCACAGATTAATCAATATCCACTAAAACAGGAGTCATAATGATAAGCCTTTGCATCACAGGGCAAATGAGAAGAGAGAATTATTAACCATGTATGCTTACGTGGAATTTACAGTTAAAAGTGGTACGGATGGTGCGCCCTACTAATTAACTCTTGGAGGCTTGCGATTTCACTTTTCCTATATATGCTGTATTTGGAGTTGAACTCCAACAATGTGTGTGTCTACTATTAAGTACAAAAGAAAAATTGCATTCACTGTAGGACAACTCTCTAATCGTGAAGACTGGAATGACAGAGATTCTATGGATGCTCGATTCATAAGTCTTAGACCATGAGGCTAACTCCGCCACTAAGAGACCCAGATAGTTGGAGATACACTCTGTCATGTCTGAGTGTACATCTATGAATTAGACTGATAACGACTCTAATCATAGGAAATCCCTGCAAAGGCTTTCTGGATTTTATTTGTAATGTATCTGACCTGAACAAAAAGAGATCAAAATGACTATGCCGGGTGATTCATGTAGAATTGAGCGTCCCTGTTTAGTAGCTTCCTACACAGTAGTGTTGTATTTGAAGCTGGTCAGATTCTCTAGCGGACCGGTTGATAAGTGTGAAATACTGTCCCCTGAGAAGGAAGTGGCCTCAGAGGGGGGTGGGTTCCTGACATGTTAACCCTCACTTCTAACACACCCGGAGCTTCTGATGCAATGATGGGAAGGAAACGACGTCTCATCATTGCAACATAATTCACACTATTTACTTTCACGGTATCCCCTTATTCCGATCGTCGAGATCGTAATAATTATGTAGCCCACTAAATATTGAACACATGATTATTCCGTTGGAGATGTCAATAATATTTTTGGATGATGTTGTAATATTACTTGCGCTATTTGAGATTGTAACTACAGTTGTTACAAGACATAATTTACAAACAAAGCATTTGTGTTTAGTGAGTCTGCCAGATCAGAGGCAGTAGGGATGACCAGGGATGTTCTCTTGATAAGTGTGTGATTTGGACCATTTTTCTGTCCTGCTAAGCATTCAAAATGTAACAAGTACTTTTTGGTGTCAGGAAAAATGTATGGAGTAGAAAGTACATTATTTATATTCTTTAGGAATGCTGTGAAGTAAAAAATACGTTTTTGAAAATATAAATACTAAAGAAAAGTACAGATACCCCAAAAAAACTACTTAAGTAGTATTTTAAAGTATTTTAATTGAATTACTTTACACCACTGCACATACTCACACACTCATACTGATAAATGTATGGATTGAGTGATAGGATGATCTGATCCATGAGGAACAACCCCTTAAAATAAATAATAAAGATGTGTAATCCATGAAGAATATCTCTGAAGATGTGTATTCCATGAAGAATATCTCTGAAGATGTGTAATCCATGAAGAATATCTCTGAAGATGTGTAATCCATGAAGAATATCTCTGAAGATGTGTAATCCATGAAGAATATCCCTGAAGATGTGTAATCCATGAAGAATATCCCTGAAGATGTGTATTCCATGAAGAATATCTCTGAAGATGTGTAATCCATGAAGAATATCCCTGAAGATGTGTAATTCATGAAGAATGTCTCTGAAGATGTGTAATCCATGAAAAATATCTCTGAAGATGTGTAATCCATGAAGATATGTAATCCATGAAGATGTGTAATCCATGATAGATGTGTAATCCATGAAGAATATCCCTGAAGATGTGTAATCCATGAAAAATATCCCTGTTCATTTGATATCCTCTTTTGAGGGAGGAGGGAGTATAGAGCTGTTCATTCCTCTCATTTCTTTCACATCCCTTTGGTTATTTCTTCCCAGAACCCATCATTTTCCACTTTCATTTGTCAGCTCAGGAGCCGAGGACAGGGATGATTAATGACAGTTTTCTGTGAGCACACATGTTCTCTCTCTCTCTACCCGCCCATATCGCACCTCCTCCATCCATCGGTCTAGGGCCGCTCTGACAGACACACCTGTGTTGTCGCTGAGTGATGTGTTTTTCCCCTCCTTTCGGATGACCCATAATGCCAGGCGCTGGAGAGATTGATGAGTGGCGGCAGAGAGAGAGAGAGAGAGAGAAGCCGAGAGAGAGCGAGAGAGAGCGAGAGAGAGAGAGAGAGAGGAGAGAGAGAGAGAGAGAGAGAGAGAGAGAGAGAGAGAGAGGAGAGAGAGAGAGAGAGAGAGAGAGAGAGAGAGAGAGAGAGAGAGAGAGAGAGAGAGAGAGAGAGAGAGAGAGAGAGAGAGAGAGAGAGAGAGAGGAGAGAGAGAGAGAGAGAGAGAGAGAGAGAGAGAGAGAGAGAAGAGAGAGAGAGAGAGAGAGAGATGTGTTCGCTAGTGACAGAAACATGGTTGTTGCATTTATTCATTTTCAATCCTGTGGTCTTCACCAAGTGAGATTAATACAAATCAAAACATACACATACACTCAGTTAATAATTAGGTACACCATCTAGTACCCGGTCGGACCAGAACAGCCTGAATTCTTCGGCTTGGAACGTTGCTCAAATTGGTATCAAGGGACCTAACATGTGCTAGGAAAACATTCCCCACACCATTACACCACCGCCACCAGCCTGTACGTTGACACCAGGCAGGATGAGGCCATGGACTCATTTGGCTGCTTATGCCAAATACTGACGCTGCCATCAGCAACAGGTATCGCGAATCATCGGACCAGGCAATGTTTTTCCCCTCCTCAATTGTCCAGTTTTGGTGATTGGGTGCCCACTGGAGCGCTTCTTCTAGTTTTTATTTGATAGGAACCATCCGTGACAAGGACTGACGACTTGTGCATTCCAAGAAGCTGTTCTCCATTCCAAGAAGCTGTTCTGCATCCAAGAAGCTGTTCTGCATTCCCTCTTGTACTGCGCTGTTATTTGCCTGTTTGCTTCCACGATTCTAATCAAGGCAGCTAAGGCAGCTGAGGCCCATTGATAAGCAGCTGAGGCCCATTGATAAGGCAGCTGAGGCCATTGATAAGGCAGCTTGAGGCCCATTGATAAGGCAGCTGAGGACCATTGGTAGGGCAGCTGAGGCCCATTGATAAGGCAGCTGAGGCCCATTGGTAAGGCAGCTGAGGATCATTGTGAAGGCAGCTGAGGCCCATTGGTAAGGCAGCTGAGGCCTTGGTAAGGCGCTGAGGCCCGTTGGTAAGGCAGCTGAGGCCCATTGATAAGGCAGCTGAGGCCCATTGATAAGGCAGCTGAGACCATGGTAGGCAGCTGAGGCCCATTGTAAGGCAGCTGAGGCCATTGGTAAGGCAGCTGAGGATCATTGTGAAGGCAGCTGAGGCCCATTGGTAAGGCAGCTGAGGCCCTTGGTAAGGCAGCTGAGGCCCGTTGGTAAGGCAGCTGAGGCCCGTTGGAAGGCAGCTGAGGACCATTGGTAAGGCAGCTGAGGCCCTTGATAAGGAGCTGAGGCCTATTGGTAAGGCAGTGAGGCCATTGGTAAGGCAGCTGAGGCCCATTGTAAGGAAGCCGAGGCCCATTGGTAAGGCAGCCGAGGCCCATTGGTAAGGCAGCCGAGGCCCATTGATAAGGCGCCGAGGCCCATTGATAGGCAGCGAGGCCCAATGGAAGCCAGCTGAGGCCCATTGGAAGCCAGCTGAGGCCCATTGGTAAGGCAGCTGAGGCCCCTTGGTAAGGCAGCTGGGGACTGTTGGTAAGGCAGCTGAGGCCCATTGGTAAGGCAGCTGAGGCCATTGATAAGGCAGCTGAGGCCCATTGGTAAGGAAGCCGAGTCCCATTGGTAAGGGCAGCTGAGGCCCATTGATAGGCAGCTGAGGCCCATTGGTAAGGCAGCTGAGGCCATTGATAAGGCAGCTGAGGCCCATTGGTAAGGAAGCCGAGGCCCATTGGTAAGGCAGCTGAGGACCATTGGTAAGGCAGCTGAGGCCCATTGGGGGGTTTAAGCAGCTGAGGCCATTGGTAAGGCAGCTGAGGCCCATTGGAAGCCAGCTGAGCCCATTGGTAGGGCAGCTGAGGCCATTGATAAGGCAGCTGAGGCCCATTGGAAAGCCAGCTGAGGCCCATTGGTAAGGCAGCTGAGGCCCATTGATAAGGCAGCTGAGGCCCATTGGTAAGGCAGCTGAGGCCCATTGATAAGGCAGCTGAGGCCCATTGGTAAGGCAGCTGAGGACCATTGGTAAGGCAGCTGAGGCCCATTGATAATATACATCGGTGCAGTGATGTAGAATGGTAATAAGGTGTCCATTGTTGGAACTACTTCAGAGGTAGGGCTGTCATGGTGACGGTATTACCGCCATGCCACATCATGACGGCAATCAAATTCCACGAGACCGTTGAGTCACAGTAATTAGGCTTCTCCAATGCTGCTGATGGTCATTAGTAGCCTGCAAAACGTGCTAACTGCCTGGTACTCAGCACTCTATTGTCCCTCTAATCACTCTGACATCAATGCAAACGTATTAAAAAATCTAATCAAACACTTCCTGAGAGCCCATGAGTTCTTGTTACACAACATTTCTATAGGCTATGCAATGGCTTGAGATAACAGAGTTTTGATGGCCTCTATTTAAAAGAGGAGGAACTCTTCATCTTTCTATAGGCTTGGCCAGCTATATCTATTCATCTACTTTCCTAATATTAAGCACATTGCTTCTCTTTACAACAGGTGTATGGCAGGTAGCCTAGTGGTTAGAGAGTTGGGCCAGTAACCAAAAGGTTGCTTGTTCAAATCCCTGAGCTGAAAACGTGAACATATGTTGTTCTGCACCTGAACAAGGCAGTTAAGCCACTGTTCTCTGGGCGTCGATGACGTGGACGTCGATTAATGCAGCCCTCCCCCCCCCCTGCACCTCTCTGATTCAGAGGGGTTGGGTTAAATGCAGAAGACACATTTCAGTTGAAGGAATTCTCTTGTACAACTGACTACGTATCCCCCTTTCCTGGCTGCCATTAAAATGAACCTTGGGAAAAGCGTCCTCCATTTGATGACATGTAATTTGATAATGGTCCATTCTAAATCAAAACTAATTTCACACATATTTTTTAGTATATGTAAAGACAAGACATTTTAAGTCTCCGTATTTGATGACCCAATATGATTATTTTTATTCAATTCAGTCTGGTATGAGAACGGTAGCCCCTATCTGCAAAAGCAGATTGTCTGCGGAAAGCTGAGTATCTTGGCTATTGATCTGTGCCTTAAAATCTTTGGTGTGATTTACTACCATATATGGCCATACGAATGTATAAGGGCAGGTCGAGCCGATGACCTTCATTTCAGAAGAAGAAGCCATGATGTCATAGAAGAAGAAGACGAGAATCGGCACGCTCTTTGGAAAAAAAGATGGCGGAAGAGGATGATGAAACTAACGGTGGTAGAATCAAGGAGAATTGGAATATTGTCCAAAAGAAAGGAAAATGAAGCAAAGTAGAGTGATGAGAATGTAACTGTATCTTGTAGGAGTACGGTTTGTAAATGGGGAGCAGTTTATGGGATTACCGATCTTGAGGAATCCATTTGAGATGTTCAAACTGGTCGGGAGAGCTCTGGGTAAAGTGAAGGCAGTGAGGATCACTAAAGGAGGGATGGTTTTCGATTTTTTGCGCTTCTGAGGAACAGTAGAAACCTGTGTTGAGTCTCACCCGATTTGATAAGTTTGACGTGTCGTGTGTCTCTTAGGAACAGGGCACCCCTCAAGGGGATTATATCTGGAGTCTGTGGGAAGTAGATGTTGAAGAGATTAAAAATATTCCTGAAGAGATTGATGCACGTCGGATGAATTGTATAGAGAATGATGGAAAAAGTCTATCTGTTCTTTTGTTTTTTGAAATGGAGTGTCTCCCTACTCAAGTGAAGTTAGGGTATATTTACTACAGAGTTAGAGCCTTTATCCCAAGACAAATGCAGTGTGATCACTGTAAACCTTTTCGTCATGTATCGAGTGTTTGCAGAAGGAAGAAGCCGAGATGACCAAGTTGTGGAACAGATCAAATGATCTGTTATAAAAGTGATGAACATGTGACATGTTGCAATTGCGGTGGGAACCATGAAGCCATGTCTTCCGAATGCCCCACAAGGGTGAAAGACAATGAGATGGTAAAAGTCAGGACTGTACAGAGCATTTCATATGCAGCAGCTGTGAAAAGGGTTGAGTGTTTGAATGGTGCACCTGAAGAGTCCATGAGGATGGATAGGCCTTCACTGCAGGCTGCATTTCACCAGCAGGATCCTGACATGTTTAAGGTTAAGAAGGGGGACTTTGTGGCCTTCATAGCTGTTTGTAATTAATGGCACTGCCAAAGTGAAGAGAATGTCCAGGAAGATAGAAATTATAGTGGAGCGGTTCCTTGGGATGAAAGATTTCTCAGCAAAGGAGTTTACATGGAATATTGGCACAAGCCATATCACTCAGGTCCAAGAGCCTGAGAAGGGAGATATGGAGAACGAAAATATGGAATAAGTGGTAATTTTGTTTGTTTTGGTACTATGTTTAATGGATTAAGTTAGTTTCACTATTACGTATGGATTTCTTCCATGCCATGTTATTTAATGATGTATGACTTAATGGCAACATCGAATGTCCACCGAGTGACTTTATCTTTGAAAAATATGATGAAAACACGTGGATATACCCTGTGTGTCCCCCGACACCACCACAATGTTTGAGAGACGTTGGTGTTGTAGAAATGTAGTTTTTATAAAGAAACATTATTTTTTAGGCACATCCAGCGTGCAAAAACAGTGAAATGAACACATTCAGACACTTTGGAGAGGTTGAAAGGACACTTGAATGTACCCTGGATTCCCCACAACACCACCACAATGTTTGAGTGAGGTTGATATGGTAGAAATTGTGTTTTTATACTGAACAAATAGCATTTAGGGATTGCAAATATGTAATAGCACTGGAATTATCTAATTTACAGACATATGCCACTTTGGAGAGGTTTAGGGACACTTGGAAAAGTCCCGTGACCACACCTGACACCACTTACTAAAATATCTGCCCATTTCTAGTTGTCAGGTCTATCAATCCCTTTTTCTCTTTCTGAAATTGTTCACATGTTGTGGAAGCCATCTGATGTGTTTCCAGCTCTAGTCATCAATAATTCACTTATAGCTTGTCAATGAAAGATGACTTTCAAAATCAAATACATGTTTTATTTATTTGGTGTGTGCTTGATCTTGTGTATTCTGAACTATGTAACTCCTATCTTCTGATAATTTCCTCATAATCTCTTAGATGTCGTCTTTCCAAAATATACCAAGTTTTGCCATGTCAGAACCATGTAATTACACATGAATAGCAGTTACTTTTTTCCAGACACGGCTCCACTGATAGCCAGGTGTCAGAATCATGTAATTGCACAAGAATAGCAATTACTTTTGGGAATGTCTATTTAGGTAGAAATCTACATTTTGCCATTCCATCTAAGAGTCTGATATATGACAATATTAGCCTATCACCTGTGACTGATGCCCAGCTTGTGCATTAAAGGCAAGAAACATCGCTCTTTTTTTTATCTCAACTTTTTCAAAATCATAGTGCCTCATTTACCTCATGTATCCTAAAATGAAGCACATTAATAACGCATTAAATCCGATGTAGAGCCTAACATACGTCGGCTGCGTGTGAATTTCATGTTTCCACCATTAAAATGCACCTTTATAATAAAGCACTACATGCATAATCATATGAGCCGTCACTTTTTGAGAACGGTGTTTTCCCGCTAATTGATTGCATATTGGAACATTCTCGCTTATATCCTTCCTCCGTGTGCGCATCGCTGAGCTTCTAATGTGAAGAAATAGCCTCATAGTTGATCAACATTTCAAGCTAAACGTTCTGATCTGTTGCGTCAGCCTCATTGCTTTTAAAAGGTGTTTTTGATTCAAGTGGTTGTATTCATTTGAGATCTATCACATCCTACAACTGTCTCAGAGTAGGTTTGGAATATTAATTTCTTGCACAGAAGGACAATTTGACCAATAGAATAGGATTTTTTTTTTCCTATGGGGGTATAGTAGATTGACATTGGTTAGTGCTTTTGCGGTTCGTTAGGCCTACTGATCTTATTGGCTGACGTAAAGTAGGCTAAATGTGGACAGTTCGAACATCTTAAATATACGCCTCGGTATTCCATAAGAGGGACGCGCCCATTTGCGTCCCCAATATGTCTGTCTTCATTCACTTGTAGCCTACATCTTAGCTGTGAGATGGACACGCTCACGTGAAGGGCACTGGCTACATTTGAGAGAGCCATGTGAGTGAGAGGTGCCAGGAGAATGGAATTATAATTAGCTTTTTATATTCAGTCGAACGGCATAATGGCCACTTTGTGCCGCAAAAGGCATGAATCTTTTTAGGTGGCATTACGGCCACACAAGGGGGTTTTGAGAGCTGGTGAGAATATTATCAAGCGCTTGTCAAATTGTTAATGAGAGACTGATGAAGTGTGTGCCCTGGTATAAAGAAAAATGATGTCACATGTGGTATTATTGTTATAGAATTCCCTCAGGAGATTCCCAACTGAACTCCTATCCAACTCTGTTTACAACATTAGCTATACAAGACCCATTTACAGCCTCTAGTAGGTCTATACCTGCACATCACAGAGAACCTTACTACTGCATCTCACAATGATGAAGATGACCTTCTGGTCACACACAGTCCACACACAAGTTTACTGTGTAAACCCTGGCCATAACTTCTGGTATGCGTGCGTGTGTTTGGTACCAGTGATGCGTGTTTTTGGTACCAGCGATGCCTGTGTTTGGTACCAGAGATGCGTGTGTTTGGTACCAGTGATGCGTGTGTTTGGTACCAGCGATGCGTGTGTTTGGTACCAGTGATGGGTGGTACCAGTGATGTGTGTGTTTGGTACCAGCGATGTTTGGTACCAGTGATGTGTGTGTTTGGTACCAGCGATGTTTGGTACCAGCGATGCGTGTGTTTGGTAACTAAGGGGCTTGATTGCTGTATGCGTGGTGTTTGGTATCAGCGAATTGTGCGTGTATGTTTGGCTACAGCGCAATAGCGTTAGTTGTTTATGGCTAGACCATCGATATGATATGCGTATGTGTTTTTGCTACAGCGATGCGTGTGTTGTTGATTGGTACCAGGCGTGCGTTGTGTGTATGAGGTGCGGTCCTAGGTGGATGCGTGTGCTTGTGTGTACGTAAACAGAGTTGATGCGTGTGTTTGGCTCACCTATGTGGAGATGGCTTAATTGCTAGTGTGGTAGGGTAGACGACAAACTGATCGTCGCTGCTGTATGTGGTTGTGGTCTAGCATCGATGGCACAGCCTGTGTTTCTGGTACGTAGCCAATTGGAGATAACCTGGAAGCTGGATGACGTAGTGTTTGTGCATACAGTGTATATGAGTGTTGTTTTGGTACCTGAAGATAGATGCGTAGGTGTTTGGTACTGGAGTTCGCAGACTTGCCATGATAGTTTGGTAACGACTAAAAGTGGCCTGCGGCTGTTTGGCTACCAGTGATTAGTGGTGTGGTCTATGGTAACGCGAGCTGATGCTTGGTGTACATAAGGCACCAAATGATAAATAATGCAATAGCCAGTCCTTTCGCCGCTCAGCTGTTGTTATTATAATTCACTTGTGCAGTGAATCATCCGTTGTGAAGTGAATTACTTTGGCTCGTTGATGTGCGGTGTTAAGTAATCTAAATATCGGTGTGACTACTTTCTGTGAGCAGGTCTAAGATGAAACTAGACGTTAGTATTTCATGCTCATCAGGAGTCGTCAAAATGGTTTTCGGAGCAGTAAAAATAAGAAGTACCACCTACCGCTTCTCATTACGGACATTACAGCCAATATTAGCACGGACTCTTCTTACTTTCCCATTTCAGCAGTGACAATTCTTCCAAAAGATTAACGTTCGAAATTCAAATTCCAGGAGAGGGAGGAAAAGAGAGAGGGAGGAGCGGAAGGAGGTAGAACGAGTAACGCTACTGAACGTGATTTCCCAACAGACATCATCTGGAGAGTACTCTGACAGTTTGTCCAAGGCATGGGATCTATCTGGCATACAGATGTATCTGTAGGGACTTTGTTGGGTGAAAAGACGCACACGCTCGGCAGCAAATACTGTGGTAGCTGAAATTACGAGACGTATTTTAATCTCGTTGATTCAAAACAATATTGTACTATGGTAGTACTAACACTTTAGCTCAAGGGTAATTACATTACAACCATAGAACCACAACATGCAAGAAAGGAACGTTTTCACACTAGATCAATTGACGCCTGAATATAAGTGATATAAATCAGATGTGCAGATCCCCAGACAGCACAGTAGCATATACTTGTGTCCTGTTTTTGTGGAGCTGCTCAGGGTTGCTCTCTTCGTCAGTGGTGGCTACCTGCTCCCTCAGGGTTTTCCCCAGCGCACAGTCACATCTATCTCAGTCCCTTTCGATTAATTGGTCCTTCTGTGTCAAAACTTCTTCTTCACAAAGTGCACAGTTGGGGTTTCTACGATGCACATGAGAAACCGCACACAGCCACAGTTCACAGGAAAACAAGCCAACCTCGCTCGCTTGTCACTGCCACAGCTCCAACCAACAATCTCAACGGAAATGTATTAAAGATGGAATTTTAGGGCACCTCATAATCTGTCAGCGCCCTGACCGTAGATTGATTTGTATGTTTCTATTTTAGTTTGGTCAGGATGTGATGTGGGTTGGTATTCTAACTGTCTGGGTATTCCTATTGTTGTGGGTCTAGGTTTTTTGTTTCTATGTGTTGGTGCCTGGTGTGTGTTGTTCCTCAATCAGAGCAGTTGTTTATCGTTTCTCTGATCTGGGAGGCCATTAGTTCTGCGGTAGCTCTGTTTTCCTCCACTTTTGTATTGTGGGTGGGTTGTTTCCTGTTTAGTGTTTTTGGTTTCACATTTCAGGACTGTGTGCTAGTATTTTTGTGTATTGGTGGTGGTGTTAGCTTTGCTTTTGGTTGTTGTTTTTTTTTTTTTTGTTTTGTTTTTTGTTTTTGTTGGTGTTGTTGGGGTTTTTTTGTTTGGGTATTTTTTTGGTAGGTGGGGCGTTTGTTTTGCGTGTTGTTTTTCTTTTGTGCTTTTTATTGTTTTTTGGTTTTTCTTTTTTTGTTTTTTTGGTTTGTGGTTTTTGTGTTGTTTTTTTTTCATGGTGTTGTTTTTTTTTTTTTTTTTGTTATTTCTTATTATTTTTTTGTTGTCGTTTTGTTGTTTTTTTTTTTTGTTTTGTTTTTTTTTTTTTTTTGTTTTTTTTTGTATTTTGTTGTTTTTTTTTTTTTTGTTTGTTTGTTTTGGTGGGGGTCTTTTTCTGCGGTGGTTTTTGTTTTTTGTTTTTGTTTTTCTTTGTTGGGCGTGTTTTGTTTGGGGGTGCCGGGTTTATCATTTTTTTTTGTTTGTTTTTGGTTGGCGGGGTTTTGTGATTATGTGGGTGGTTTCTTTTGGTGTGTTGGTTATTTTGTTCCACTTTTTTTTTTGATTCGTTTGTTATTTTATGTTTTTTTTGTTTTGTTGTGTGGTTTGTTTTTTTTTGTGTTTTGTTGTTTGTTGGTTTTGTGTTTTTTGATTTTTTGCGTGTGTTTGGTACCAGCGATGTTTGGTACCAGTGATGTGTGTGTTTGGTAGCAGCGATGTTTGGTACCAGCGATGCGTTGTTTTTGTACCAGTGATGCGTGTGTTTGGTACCAGCGATGCGTGTGTTTGGTACCAGTGATGCGTGTGGTTTGGTAAGTGATGCTGTGTTTGTACAGTGATGCGTGTGTTTTGGTACCGGCGATGCGTGTGTTTGGTACAGATGATGCGTCTGTTTGGTACCAGTGATGTGGTGTGTTTGGTACCAGCGATGCGTGTGTTTGGTACAGTGATGCGTGTGTTTGGTACAAGTGATGCGTGTGTTTTGGTACAGCGATGCGTGTGGTTGGTAGCGCTGTTTGGTACCAGCGATGCGTGTGTTGGGTACAGCGATGCGTGTGTTTGGTACAGCGATGCGTGTGTTTGGTACCAGCGATGCGTGTGTTTGGTAGCGATGTTTGGTCAGCGATGCGTGTGTTTGGTACCAGTGATGCGTGTGTTTGGTACAGTGATGCGTGTGTTTGGTACCAGCGATGCGTGTGTTTGGTACCAGCGATGTTTGGTCCCAGCGATGCGTGTGTTGGTACCAGCGTGCGTGTGTTTGGTACCAGTGATGCGTGTGTTTGGTACAGTGATGCGTGTGTTTGGTACCAGCGATGCGTGTGTTGGTACGGCGATGCGTGTGTTTGGTACCAGCGATGCGTGTGTTTGGTACCAGTGATGCGTGTGTTTGGTACCAGCGATGCGTGTGTTTGGTACCAGTGATGCGTGTGTTTGGTACCAGCGATGCGTGTGATTCTGATTCCTGACATTTAATCCAGTAAAATGCCCTGTCTTAGGTCAGTTAGGATCACCACTTTGAAATGTCAGAATAATAGTACAAATAATTATTTATTTAGCTTTTATTTCTTTCATCACATTCCCAGTGGGCCAGAAGTTTACATACACTCAATTAGTATTTGGTAGCATTGTCTTTAAATTGTTTAACTTGGATCAAATGTTTCGGGTAGGCTTCCACAAGCTTCCCACAATAAATTGGGTGAATTATGGCCCATTCTCCTGACAGACTGGTGTAACTGAGTCAGGTTTGTACGCCTCCTTTTTCAGTTCTGCCCACAAATGTTCTATAGATTGAGGTCAGGGCTTTGTGATGGCCACTCAAATACCTTGACTTTGTTGTCTTCAGCCATTTTTACACAACTTTGGAAGTATGCTTGTGGTCATTGTCCATTTGGAAGACCAAGCTTTAACTTCCTGACTGATGTCTTGAGATGTTGCTTCAATATATCACATACTTTTCCTGCCTCATGATGCCATCTATTTTGTGAAGTGCACCAGTCCCTCTGCAGCAAAGCACCCACAACATGATGCTGCCACCCCGTGCTTCACGGTTTGGATGGTGTTCTTCGGCTTGCAAGCCTACCACATTTTCCCTCCAAAAATAACGATGGTCATTTGGCAAAACAGTTCTATTTTTGTTTCATCGGACCAGATGACATTTGCCCAAAAAGTACGATCTTTGTCCCCATGTGCAGTTGCAAACCTAGTCTGGCTATTTTATAGCGGTTTTGAGCAGTGGCTTCTTCCTTGCTGAGCGGCTTTCAGGTTATGTCGATATAGGATTGTTTTACTGTGGATATAGTACTTTTGTACTGTTTCTCAAGCATTAACAAGGTCTTTGTTGTTGTTTGGGATTTGATGTTTGCACTTTTCGCACCAAAGTATGTTCATCTCTAGGAGACAGAACGCATCTCCTTCCTGAGCGGTATGATGGCTGCGTGGTCCCATGGTGTTTATACTTTCGTACTATTGTTTGTACAGATGAACATGGTACCTTCAGGCATTTGGAAATTGCTCCCAAGGATGAACCAGACTTGTGGAGGTCTACAATTTCTTTTCTGAGATCTTGGCGGATTTCTTTTGATTTTCCCATGATGTCAAGTAAAGAGTCACAGAGTTTGAAGGTAGGCCTTGAAATACATCCACAGGTACACCTCCAATTGACTCAAATTAGCCTATCAGAAGCTTCTAACGCCATGACATAATTTTCTGGAATTTTCTAAGCTCTTTAAAGGCACAGTCAATTTAGTGTATGTAAACTTCTGACCCACTACAATTGTGAAACAGTGAATTATAAGTGAAATATTCTGTCTGTTAACAATTGTTGTAAAAATGACTTGTGTCATACACGTGTTACATTGTTAGAGGTCCAGTACTGACAATAGCTGAAACTGGTTCAATACTCTACCTCTGCATGAAGTCAAGGTATCAATCCAGCTAATTTGGGATTGTGTGTTTGGTGTAGACCTACAGGATGAGGGAGTGAAGTGATTAGATGGAACAACATCCGGCAGTCACAAACACAGATAAGACAGGATCATCACAGAGGAAGGACACGGTGAAGAGAAACGGATGTGTAAAAGGGAATAGATGCACATCAATGAAAAGAGACAGCGAAAAAAAACATAAATGAAAAGGGAGAAATACAGAAACTAGAAATTGGAGGAAGCAAGAGAGAGAAGGGGAAATAGAAAGTTTGCTGAGCCTCTGAACGGTGCCAAACTGCCGGAAGGTCTCACCCATTGTACCAGTGCCTAAGAAGCCAAGGGCCAAATCAACAAATAACTTTTCTACCACTGTCCGTCATGCCCTGTGCTGCCCAAATGCATGATGGGACGGGTTGTCAGTAAGCACCTTACCCTGTCCATAGCAGATCAACTGGACCCCTTACCGTTTTCCTTAAAGTCCCTGACCTTGGTGAACCTGGTGGCTTGTCACCTTCAACAGGGTCGTATCCTCTCTCTGATGAACTGACCCTGAACACAGGGGCGCCCCAGGGTCGTGTCCTCTCTCTGATGAACTGACCTGAACACAGGGGCGCCTCAGGGTCGTATCCTCCCTCTGATGAACTGACCTGAACACAATCTACACAGACCAGATGAAGATCCAAAGGACACAATGTGAGGCTTTTTAAGTACTTGGATGACCTGGCTCTGGTGGGACTCAGATTAAAAAATGCTACGTCAGATGGGGACAGCTATTTTAAAACAGGCCAACAACCTTCAAGAATGGTGCCGGTCAAATGGTGGTTGAAATACCTACGGACACAAATTGATTCCAAGCTGAGCTTTACAGAGAATGCAGACTGTATTTTTTGTTTGTTTTTAAAGCAAGCCAACACCTGTTTTTTATCAGGAAATTGAAGGGATTTGGTGTTAGCTAGGGTGTTCTGTAGAGGGTGTACAGCAGTTTGGTGGAGAGCATCGTCACATTCAATATGACAGTCTGGTAATCTGAGCTGGTAGAGAGCATCCTCACATTCAATATGACAGTCTGGTAATCTGAGCTGGTGGAGAGCATCCTTCACATTCAATATGACAGTCTGGTAATCTGAGCTGCGTAGAGAGCATCGCTCACATTCAATATGACAGTCTGGTAATCTGAGCTGGTAGAGAGCATCCTCACTTCAATATGACAGTCTGGTAATCTGAGCTGGTGGAGAGCATCCTCACATTCAATATGACAGTCTGGTAATCTGAGCTGGTAAGAGACATCCTCACTTCCAATATGACAGTCTGGTAATCTGAGCTGGTAGAGAGCATCCTCACGTTCAATATGACAGTCTGGTAATTCTGAGTGAGAGGCTCAAAAGCAAACTGACCGGAATAGTAAAACACAATTCAGCAAAGTAATTTGGTAAATCACAGCCCACAGTTGAGTAGTCTATTCCACAAGGCAACCAAAAGGAAGCACTGGTTGTCGTTTGGCGAACCCCTTCCACCCTCTACACCCTCAGTTGGAGAGGCTTCCTCTGGGCCGGCCGCTTCAGAATTGTCCATGGTCAAGTAGAACATTCATATAATACATGTAATGTTTGGCAGCAGCAGGTAGCCTTAGTGGTTAGAGCGTTAGGGCTAATACTGAAAGGTTCGAATCCCCGAGCTGACAAAGGTAAACATCTGTTGTTCTGCCCTGAACAAGCATAACCAACTGTTCATAGGCTGTCGGTTGGAAAATATGAATTTGTTTCTTAACTGACTTGCTTTGGTTAAATAAAATAAATTATCTGTGTGCCGGTCACTGCTAAGTGCTTCGTAAACTTTTTAACAGTGCAATATCAAGGTTCCTGCTTATGTTTTTTAGTGTTTGAGGTATTTTGCTGACTGACTCGTCTTAAATGTATGTGATCCTTTAATTAGCGAGGCTGAGCCAAAGAAAATGTCCATCCTGGTTTGCTACAATTAACGTTTTATTCTATTTCTTACTCTCAGTTGAAAGGGGATAGAGAGGAAGATGAACAGAGCCATAATTAATGAAAGAGAAGATTATACAGAAGATGGGCTATAGGAGAGGAGAGAAGAAAGATTCGAACGGAGATAATTAATGAAAGGAGAGATATACAGAGATTGGGCTATAGAGAGAGAGAGAGAGAAAGATGTACGGAGTAATTAATGACAAGGAGAGATATACAGAGATTGGCATAGAGAGAGAGAGAGAGAAATAGATGTACTGAGATAAATTAATGAAAGGTAGAGATTTATACAGAGATTTGGGCTAATTAGAGAGAGAGAGAGCAGAAAGATGTACGGAGATAATTAATGAAAGGAGAGGATATATCAGTAGATTGGCTATAGACGACGAGCAGAGAGAGAAAGATGTACGGAGATAATTTAATTGAAAAGGAAGAGATATACAGAGATTGGGCTATAGCGAGAAGAGAGATGAGAAAGAATGAACGGAGATAATTTAATGAAAGGAGAGATATACAGAGATTGGGGCTATAGGAGAGAGGATAGAGAAAAGATGTACGGAGATAATTAATGAAAGGAGAGATTATCACAGAGCATTGGCTATAGCGAGAGAGAAGAGAAAGATGAACGGAGATAATTAATTGAAGGAGAGAATATACAGGAGTATTGGCTAATAGAGAGAGCAGAGGAGAGGAAAGATGAACAGAGTAATTATGAAAGGATGAGATTATACAGAGATGGCTATTTAGAGAGAGAGAGAAGAAAGGCGAGAGATATATTGAGGATGCGTCTTAACATCTCTGTTTTGTTTGTTGATGTGTCCGCGGTGCAATTTGAGAGGGAGTGCAGAGAGTCAGAGACGAGGGCTTAGAGTAGTTTTTCTTTTTTTTAATTAATTCCCTGGGGGTCTATCATTTTTGCAGCATGTCGTAAAAAGACACATTGAAGACATAACAATAAAAAAAATTTATATATATACACAGGATATTACTGCAATACTTAGACAACTCGCAGGTGCTGCTACGTCTTATTGGAGACGCTGATAGCTGCAGGCATCAAGAAGGAGTTACACCTGTTTCGTTTTAACTTAGGGGGAGCCTGTATCTGCGGCTCTGAGGGAAAGCAACGTGAGCTAATCAAACAAGGGATGCTGGATGTCTTCCTTTACATATGACTAGTGTCTGGTATTATCCCTCCAGAATTGGATGGCTCCTTACATATGACTAGTGTCTGGTAGTCCCTTCAGAATGGATGGCTCCCTTACATATGACTACGTGTCTGGTAGTCCCTCAGGAATGGATGGGCTCCTTACATATGACTGTGCTAGTAGTACCTCAGAATTGGATGGCTCCTTACATATGACTAGTGTCTAGGTTATTCCCTCAGAAATGGATTGGCTCCTTAACATATGACTAGTTTCTGGTTAGTCCCTCAGAGCGACGGCTCCTTACATATTGGACTTTAGTGTCGGTAGGTCCCTCAGAATGGATGGCTCCTTACATATGACTAGTGTCTGGTAGTCCCTCAGAATGGACGGCTCCTTACATATGACTAGTGTCTGGTAGTCCCCAGAAATGGATGGCTCCTTACATATGACTAGTAGGTCTGGTTAGTCCTCAGAATGGCATGGCTCCTTACATATGACTAGTTGTCTGGTAGTCCCTCAGAATGGATGCTTTCCTTACATATGACTAGTGTCTTGGTAGTCCCTCAGAATTGGACGGCTCCTTACATATGACTAGTGTCTGGTAGTCCCTTCAGAATGGATGGGCTCTTACATCATGACTAGTTCTGGTAATCCTCAGAATGGATGGCTCCTTACAATGACCTAGTGTCTTGGTAGTCCCTCAGCATGGATGGCTCCTTTTACATATGACTAGTGTTTGGTAGTCCCCTTCAGAATGGATGGTCTCCTTACATATGACTAGTGTCTTGGTAGTCCCTTCAGAATGGATGGCTCCTTACATATGGACTTAGTTCTGGTAGTTCCCTCAGAATGGATGGCTCTTACATATGGACTAGTGTCTGGTAGTCCCTCAGATGGATGGCAATTCTAATTAAATCTAGTTATATTCCAGTTATATTCTAGTTATATTCTAGTTATATTCTAGTTTGTATTCTATCATATTCTAGTTATATTCTATCATACTCTAGTATATTCCAGTTATATTTCTAAATATTATAGTTACAAGTATATTCAAGTTTTATTCTAATTAGATTATAGTTAATATTATAGTTATATTATAATCTATATTATAGTTATATTCAAGCCTATATTCTAGTTATTTCTAATATATTATAATTATTTTCTTATAGTTATGGTTTATTTTATATTCTAAGTTATATTCTATTGTATTCTAGTTACAGTTTATTATAGTTATATTGCTATTTATATTCTAGTTTATGGTTTGTTAAAGTTTAGTTACTGTTATTCTAGTTATAGTATATTCTCAGTTATTTTCTAGTTATGTTTTTGTATATTCTAGTTATTATATCAGCGTTATATTCTAGTTACAAAGTGTATCCTAGTTACAGTATATTTTCTAGTCTGTATTCTAGTTATTAATTCTATTATATTTCTATTTATATTTCTAATTATATTCTAATTATTATTCTGTTATATTCTAGTTACAGTAATTTCTAGTTCATATTCAAGTTTATTTCAAATTATATTCTATTTATATTCTAGATATATTCTAATTATATTATATTTGATATTCTGCTATTTTCTAATTACTTAAAAATCATACAATGTGATTTTCTGGTTTTTGGTTTTAGTATTCCATCTCTCCACAGTTTGAAGTGCTACCCTATGATAAAAAATGACAACCTCTACATGCTTTTGAAGTAAGGAAAACCTGCAAAATCGTCAGCTGTATCAAACATACTGTTCTTCCCCACTGTATATTCTATTTATTTCTAGCTATATTCTAATTTATATTCATAGTTATATTCTTAATTATATTCTATTTGTATTCTATTAATATATCTATTTATATTTCTAATTATATTCTTGTCATTTCTGGTTATATTCTTGTGACAGTTTATTTTAGTTAATATTCTTGTTTTCTAGTTATATTCTTGTTCTTCTGTTATATATATAATTACTAGTTACTGTACAGTCTAGTTATGTAGTTACTGTTAGTTCTAGTTATATTCTCGTTTTATTCTAGTACAGTATATTCTATTTTTACAAGAATTAACAGAATATAATTAGGAATTTAACTAGAATATAAACTTAGAATACAACTTAGAAAATAAATAGAATATACTGTAACTAGAATAAAACGAGAATATACTAGACTATTACTAGTAACTACAAGTAACTAGACTGTACTAAGTAACTAGTATTATTATAATATAACTAAGAATTAGAAACAAGGAATATAACTAGGAATAAAAACAAAGAATATTAACTAGAATAAACTTGTCACAAAGAATATAACCAGAATATTGACAAAGAATATAATTAGAATATACATAGAATATTAATAGGAAACATAATAGATATAATAGGAATCATAAACTAGATATATTAGAATTATAGCCTAGAATATAAATAGAATTATACATGGGTGGGAGAACAAAGTATTTGGGATACACTGACCGAATTTGCAGGTTTTCCTACTTACAAAGCATGTAGACGTTCTGCTCATTTTATCATTAGGTACACTTCAACTGTGAGAAGATGGAATCTAAAACAAAATCCAGAAAATCACCATTGTAGATATTTTAAGTAATTAGAATATACTAGGAGATATCAATATAATATAATTAGAATCATTATCTTAGGATCATAAATAGAATTATAATTTTGAAATAAACTTGAATATGGACTAGAATTTACTGTAACTATATAACTAGCAATATTAATTAAGAATATAATAGAATATAAATAGAATATAAATAGAATATAACTAGAATACAACTTAGAATTATAAATGTAACTTAGGATACCACTGTAACTAGGAATATTAAGCCTTGATCATAACTAGAATAATACAAAACATAAAACTAGAAATAAACTAGCAATATACTATATTACATAGATATACATCAGTACCCTAGACTCTTACACAAAAACATAACTAGAATATAAATTAGAATATAACCTATATAAACTGTAACTAGAATACAACTAGAATATAACTACTAATATACTAAAACAATAACTTATAAAATAATTAAATATTATTTTAGATATAACTAGAATATAGCTTGAATATAACTATAATATAATTATAATATAACTATAATATATAACTATAATCTAATTAGAATAAAACTTGAATAATACTTTAAACTATAAAATAATTAGATTATTAACTTGGAATATAAATAGCAGTATGCATTAGAATATAACTGATATGCATTAGATACAACATAGAATATACTAGATATTATAACTAGAAATATACTGGAATATTAACTAGAATCTTAATTAGGAATTAAGCCTCCATTCTTGCAGGATAACCAGACCACTAGTCATAGTAAGGAGCCATCCATTCTGAGCCGGACTACCAGGAACACTAGTCATATGTAAGGAGCCATTCCAATTCTGAGGGACTACCAGACACTAGCATATGATAAGGAGCCATCCATTCTGAGGGACTACAGACACTAGTCATATGTAAGGAAGCCATCATTCTGAGGACTACCAGACACTAGTCATAAAATGTAAGGACCATCCATTTCTGAGGGACTACCAGACACTTAGTCATATGTAAGAGCCTCCCATTCTGAGGACTACAGACACTAGTTCATATTTAAGGAGCCGTCCATTCTGAGGGGCACTACCAGACACTTAGTCATCATGTAGGAGCCATTCCATTCTGAGGAACTACCAGACACGTAGTCAATGTAAGGAGCCATCCATTTTTCTGAGCGGGACTACCAGACACTAGTCCTATTGAAGAGCCCATTCCAATTCTTGAGGGACTACCAGACACCTAGTTCATAATAAGGAGCCGTCCATTCTTGAGGGACTACCAGACAACTAGTCATATGTAAGGAGCCATCCATTCTTTGAGGGACTACAGACACTAGTCATATGTTAAGGAGCCGTCCATTCTGGGACTACCAGACACTTAGTCATATGTAAGGAGCCATCCATTCTGAGGGATACCAGACACATAGTCATATGTAAGAGCCATCCATTCTGGAGGTACTACTTAGACACTAGTCAGTAATGTAAGAGCCATTCCATTCCTGAAGGCATACCAGACACTAGTCATATGAAGAGCCACCATTCTGAGGGGACTAACCAGGACACTAGTCATATGGTAAGGAGCCATTCCATTTGAGGGACTACCAGACAACTAGTCATTATGTAATGGAGACATCCCAGCCATCCCTTTGTTTGATTAGCTCCACGTTGCTTCCCTCAGAGCGCAGATACAGGCTCCCTATAGTTTTAAAACGGAACAGGTGTTAAACTCTTCTTGATGGCGCTGCAGCTAACAGCTGTCTTCAATAAGACGTAGCAGCACTGCGACGTTGTCTAAGTAAATTGCCAGTATTATCCTGTTAGTATATATAGTTTTTTTTTATTTGTTTATTCTTCAATGTGTCTTTTTACGACATGCTGTCAAAATGATAGACCCCCCCAGGGGATAATAAAGACTATCTCTACCCTCTTCTTCCTGACTCTCTGCACTCCCTCTCAAATTGCACCGCGGACACATCAACAACAACAGAGATGTTAAGACGCATCCTCATATATTCTCTTCGCCTTCTCTCTCTCTCTCTCTATAGCCCAATCTCTGTATATCTCCCTTTCATTAATTATCTCTGTTCATCTTCTCTCTCTCTCTCTCTTATAGCCCAATCTCTGTATATCTCTCCTATTCATTAATTACTCCGTTTCATCCTTTCTCTCTCTCTCTCGCTATAGCCCATCTCTGTATATCCTTCTCCTTTCTATTAATATCTCCGTACATCTTTCTCTCTCTCTCTCTCTTATAGCCCAATTCTTGTATATCTCTCCTTTTCATTAATTATCTCCGTTCATCTTTCTCTTCTCTCTCTCGCTTTATAGCCCAATCTCTGTATACTCTCCTTTCATTAATTATTCTCGTACATCTTTTCTCTCTCTCTTCTCTCTATAGCCCCAATCTCCTGTATTATCTTCTCCTTTTCATTAATTATCTCCCGTACATCTTTCTTCTCTCTCTCTCTCCTATAGTCCCAAATCTCTGTATATTCTCCTTTTCATTAATTATCTCCCGCTAATCTTTCTCTCTCTCTCTCTCTATAGCCCAATCTCTGTATATCTCTCCTTTCATTAATTATTCTCCGCTACATCTTTCTTTTCTCTCTCTCTCTAGTAGCCCAATCTCTGTTATTATCTTCTCCTTTCATTAATTATCTCCGTTATCTTTTCTTCTCTTCTCTCTCTCTAATAGCCCCAATCTTCTGTATTATCTCTCCTTTCATTTAATTTATCTCTGTTCATCTTTCTCTCTATCCCCTTTCACTGTAGAGTTTAGAATAGAATAAAACGTTATTGTACAAACCAGGACTGGATCATTTTTCTTTGGCATCTAGCTTCCCACTTTAAAGGTATCACATACATTTTAAACGAGTCAGTCCAGCCATACCTCAAACACTAAAAACATAGAGGACCTTGAATTGTTCCACTGTTTAACAAGATTTACGAACACTTAACAGTGAACGGCCACCACAAGATAATTTATTTATTTAACCAAGCAAGTCAGTTAAGAAAAAAAACAATCATATTTTCAACGACAGCCTGGAACACGGTTGGTTAACTGCCTTTGTTCAGGGGCAGAACAACAGATGTTTACCTTGTCAGCTCGGGGATTCGCAAACCTTTCAGTTATTAGATCTAACGCTCAACACTTAGGCTACCCTGCTGCTCCAAACATTACATGTATTTATTGAATGTTCTACTTTGACCATGGACATTCTTGAAGCGCCGGCAGAGGGAAGCCTCTCCAACTGAGGTGTTAGAGGGTGGGAGGGCGTCGCCACGACAACCAGTGGACTTCCTTATTGGTTGCCTTTTGTGGAATAGACTATTCAAACTGTTGCTGTGAATTACCAATTACTTTGCTCTGATTGTGTTTACTATTCCGGTCATTTGCTTGAGCCTCTCCACACTCAGATTACCAGGACTGTCATTATTGAAACGTGAGGGATGGCTCTCTACAGCTTCCAGATTACCAGACTGTCAATATTGAACGTGAGGATGATCTCTTTAACAGCTCAGATTACCAGACTGTCATATTGAATGTGAGGATGCTCTCCACCAGCTCAGATTACCAGACTGTCATATTGGAAGTGAGGATGCTCTCTACCAGCTCAGATTACCAGACTGTCATATTGAATGTGAGGATGCTCTCTACCAAGCTCAGATTACCAGACTGTCATATTGAATGTGAGGATGCTCTCCACCAGCTCAGATTACAGACTGTCATATTGAATGTGAGATGCTCTCT
>NW_019942669.1:399123-406685 GCF_002910315.2 Salvelinus sp. IW2-2015 | reverse complement strand
CTCTCTCTCAATATTCTGTGTCGCCCCCCCCCCAACCCTTTTCCCTTTTGATATTCTTTTCCTTTTTCACTTTGTACGTTATTTCCCTCTACCAACCTCTCTTTCCTCCCTCTACCGTCTCTCCCCTCACCAACCCCTCTCCCTCCCTCGCTTACCCGTTCTCTCTTACTAGTTATCAAACACCCCTCTTCCCAGTCCCTCTATCTTTCTCCTCTACCCCAACCCTTCTCCCTCGGCCAATCTACCGGCTCCATTCTCCCTCCACATTTACCTTTCTCTACCAACCCTCTCCCTAACCTAGCGTAGTTTTCGTCTCTCTACCAACCCTCTTACCGTCTACCTCCGGGCCTCTTCTCGTATTTTGCCTTCCTTGGTCAATCGCTTCTTTTTCTCTACCCACCCTGTCCCTCCCTCTACCCTCTCTCTCTCTACCAAACCCGCTCCCATCTACCTTCCTCCTCTTCACCGACCCTCTCCCCCTCTACCTTCTCTCTCATCTAACCAAACCTCCTCGCGCCTTCCTACCACTCTCCCCTCTACCAACCGTTTACCCTACCGTCTCTTTTTCTTTCGATCTACCAAACCCTCTCCCCTCCCGCGTACCCCCTCTCCTCTCTCACCAAACCCTCCTCTACCTTCTTACCTTGCTTTCTCGTCTACCAACCCTCTCTCTCCCTCTCACGCCACACCCGGCCATCTCCCCACCCCACCTTGCCTATAGGACCCCCCCCCCCGTACCCCGCTCCTACCCAAACCCCTCTCCCTTGTACCCCCTCCCTCTACCATTTTTTTTGCCTCCTCTTTTCGTCCTCCTTTCTCTTTCCTTCCCTCCCCCTCACCCCAACCCCTTACCCACCGTTTATTCGCTCTCTCTACCCCCAACCTCCCTCCCCTCTAACCCTTCTCTCTCTATCTTACCTCCAACACCTCCTCCCTCTCTCTCCAACCCTCTTCCTCCCTCTTACCGTCTCCCCCTCTACCCACCCTCTCGCCGTCCCTTAACCCCTCTCTCTCTCTATCCAACCCTCTTCCATCCCAATCTGACCAAGACCCAACCCTCTTAGTCAGCCCCCCCCCCCCCCCTTCCTCCCTCTACCCCCTTAGCTCTCCCTCTCTCTCTCTACCAACCCTCTCTCTCATCTACCAACCCTCTTCCCTTCCTTACGCTCTCTCTTCTACCAACCCTCTCGCCTCTCTCTACAACCCTCTCCCTCCCTCTATCTTCTCTCTCTCTAACCACCCACTACCATCTCTCTCTCCAACCCTCTTCACCTCCCGTCACCCGTCTCTCCTCTCTACCAACCCTCTCCCTCTACCTTCTCTCCTCTCTACCAACCCTCTCTCTCCCTCTACCATCTCCCTTCTACCAACCCTTCTACCGTCTCTCTCTACAAACCCTTCCCTCCCTCTACTCTTCTCTTACACAAACCCTCTCCCTCTCTCTCTCTACCAACCTCTCCCCTCCCTCTACCTCTCTCTACCAACCTCTCCCTCCCTTACCCTCGCTCTTCTACCAACCCTCTCCCCCCTATACCCTCTCTCTCTTACCAACCCTTCCTCCCCCCCCTGCCCCCTGCTGCACCTCTCTCCTCCCTACCAACCCCTCCCGCCCTCGACTCTACTCTCTCTGACCAAACCCCCCTTCCCCCTCCCTCCCCATCTCCCGACTCCCTCCTCCCTCCCTCCCCTCCCTTCCCTCCCTCCCTCCCTCCCTCCCCCCCCCTCCCTTCCCTCCCTCCCTCCCCTCCTCCCTCCCATCCTCACCTCCCCTCCCTATCACCTGTCTACCGCTGCTCTCTACAACCCTCTCCTCCCTCTTATCGTTCTCCCTCTTGACTTCTGTGGTCTCTCTACTAACCCTCCCTTGTTTCTTCCTGTTCTCCCCGCTCTATACCTGTACTCTACTCCCCCACTTCAGTAACTCGATGTCTCTTTTTTTCTCGGTTCTCTTGTCTCAGGCATCAGTGTGAGTCGTTCAACGTGGCTGCTGGCTGCTGCCTGAAAGGTAAGTAACTGGCCAGCCAGTCTGTATCAACACACACAGTACACACACACAGCACACCACCACACCACGCACACGCACCACAGGCTAACCACACAGTCAGTGACATTGCACACACACCTACTACGATGCACAACACACACTACACACTACCTTGGCAGCACACACACGGCAGCACACTGATGGAGGTGTGTCTAGTGTGTCTAGTCTATCTGACACTCTGAGTGTTCTATCTGTGTACATCATGACTGACATTTATAGGTATATACAGGGCATCTACATAAACACACACACACCACGCGTGATCACACACACGCCTTACAGGAACCACACACCGACTAACATGTGCCCACACCGACTACATAGCACCACACGACTTACATACACATGCGGACACTGCATGCACACACACACACACGCAACAACCACACCACTACATACACACACACATTACATACACACGCACTGCATGCAACCCACACATGCCAGACACACACACATTACATACATGCACCACCACACACACACACTACCTGCACACACCACACTGGTCATGCACCACACACACTGCAGGTCCCACACACACTATCATTGCACCACACCACTACATTGCGCGTGAGCGATAGCGCAGCGGTACAGTATATATATACATATCACACACACAACACTACTACACACACACACACACTGCTATGCATCAACACCCACGGATGCACACACAACATCTAGCTTGCACACACACACTACATGACCGACACACACTTTAACTACACACACACTGGGCATGCACTACACACGACACTACTGCATTACACACACACACTAACTAACAGGCACAACGAGTCATTAAGCAACACGCAGCTGAGCATGACCCACCACACTGGGCTATACAGCCACCACACATTACATACACACAGCAACTACTAGTTGCACACAACACACACGACTAGCATAGTAGTGAGCAGACGACGAGTCTATATATCAGAGCTGTGTGAGTGCTGATGTGAGTCTATGTAGTGCGGAGTGGACGATGGTAGGCGCAGCCGAGCGACAGGCAGGCGCGAGATGATCTCTATATCATAGTCTATATATGACTGGACACACCACACACACAACATTCTCACATTATTTACATGCACACAGCACCACACCACGAGGCGATTACACTGTTTGTATGCACCACACACACTACTGTCAATGCCAACTAGACACATACGTAGGCATATCATATCAATTATTATATATATATATCACACTTATCCAACACACCTGCGGATGCACGCACGACACACACTGCCATGCACGCACACATAGCCTGGATGCCGCAGCCACACACCACACCACACCACACACACACACACACACACACCACCACACACACACACATCACACACATCACACCCAACACGCACACACACAGCACACCACCACACTACCATGTGACACATCGGACACTACATGCAGCACACCACATACATGCACCCAGCACTACGTACATTACACACACACACAACTTCATATCATAAACACACACACATCTGCTTCACTCACTAGTCACACCCAGCTACATGACGATACATCACAGCACACACGACACACACACCCATACATAACATACATACACACACTACACAGCTACACACCACACAGCATCTATTATTCATTACTACAACGACCACACTACGGTACCAGGCAACACACACAATACTACGACACATGTTGCCTTCTTCTTATCCTGTTTGGTAATGTTAGTATACATGGTAGACTGTATTTGAGGGGGGTCTGGATGGATCCTTGTTGAGTTATACAGAGCGCTCTAGCTTGGGGACAGTTCGCTCTCTTGTCTTTCTGCTCCTGATTGTAGACCTCAAGGGAGACCTGCTGGCAACAGACTTTGAGGGGAGCGCTCAATTTCTTCGGGGGTCGCCGGTTCCCAGATGTGTGTCTGTCTGTATTGTTGGTCTCTCAGGATTGGAACGCTAAGAAGAGCTGATGCGAGCTGTGCGGGCCTGCAAGCATGAAGGGTACCTACCAATATTCAAGGGCTGGCTTGAAGTGTGGGCTTATCCCTGCGCTCTGATCTGTCATGCGTGGAATCTACCCGTGGCTAACCTCTGTCATGTGAATCTACCCTGGCTAACTTTCATGTTTGAATCTACCCTGGCTAACTCTGTCATGCTGAATCGACCCTGGCTAAACTCTGTCAGTGCTGAATCTACCCCTGGCTAACCTGTCTGTGAATTCTCCCTGGTAACTTCATGTTGAATCTACTGCTAAAACTGTCATGTTGAATCTACCCTGGCTAACTCTGTCATGCTTATCTACCCGGGCTACTGTTCATGTTGGACATCACCCGGCTAACTGTATGTTATCTACCCTGGCTAACTCGTCATGTTGAATCTACCCTGGCTAACTCTGTCATGCTGAATCTACCCTGGCTAACTCTGTCATGTTGTTTTCTCTTTAGTTTGAATCTACTCTGGTCAATTGAGTCACTTAATGTTGTCTTCGGTTTGTGTCTTGGTTAGGGTTTGGTTTGCATACTGTACAAGGAAATAACTGTGTGGCTGTACAGTAGAAACACACAAACAGTAAGTTGGTTCAGAATCTAGTCCCTTTTACAAGCGAATGAACATCTGGGTGAATTAGATTGAATGCAGGGAGGGCATTCCTTCTTACTGGAAAATGAGTGGATCAATTACCAGTTATACTTGAGGCTTTGATTCTAATGTAGCAGTTTATATGCTTCAATAATGGGTGGATCAGGAAGCAGTCAGTATGACTGAAATGGAAGACTACTCGTAAATAACCTGTGGAGGGAAGTGTTGAGCTGTAGGAGAAACTGTCAGCTATATAGCCTGTGAATAACCTTTTCTCCTGTGCTCTTTACTCACCTAGAAAGTCCCTCATATTTTACATCTTATATGAATGTATCTACATATTTTACATCTTATATGAATGTATCTACATATTTGGAAATGCATCTAAAAACATCTGCAATAATTCTCAGATCTATTTGTCTAATCCCAAACGGCATGCCTCTGCTCTGCCTGGACCTGGGAACTCTGGTGCTTAAACACATTTATCTTACACATTTGGACTGCATCTAACAACTTTTTCTCAGAGGAGGTTGGCTTATCCTAAACTACATTACACATACAGTCCATTTGGTCAGAGATGACCTGTGRCCTTGTACTCTGATTCAGACAGGTGTTCTGTTTGGCCAGCTGGCTATAGAACAGGCCTCTCTTGTCTCATGGGTTATATCTATATCATATAACACAACTGTCTACCATATCAATTGTGTTTTTGTAATGGCAGTAATGATCACATGACCAGTAATTAAAAGGGTATGTTAGAACCAAGGTAGGCCGAGGGGTCAGGCCTGAGGTCATGCACCTCTGACATCTGACCTTTTTGACAGGTCTGGTCACCTGACCCCGCTCCCTGGTTGAGAGGCCGTTTTAGAGAAGGATAAGGATCTAAGGGCTGAGAGGTACAGGCAAGGTCCTCAGGGTGACACACAAACACACACACACACTGAGATCCTCAGTGTCACCAAGCTGTCACCAGAAATCTAATTCTGTCACTGCGGCGACCGCAAGGACAAAGTAAAACCCAGAGCCAGGTGGCAGGATCTGAGAGGTGGACCAGATTCCTTTCTCCTCTCAGCTTCCTGCATCTCCTCTCAGCTTCCTGCCTCCCCTCTCAGCAGCTGTGGTTCTGGGACAGCAGGCTTGTGGTTTCTTGGGACAGCAGCTGTCGCTGGGACCAGCAGCTGTCGTTCTGGGACAAGCACGCTGTCGTTCTGGGATAGCAGCTGTGGTTCTGGGACAGCAGCTGTGTTCTGGGACAGGCTGTCTTTCTGGACAGCTGTCGACTGGGACAGCAGCTGTCGTTCTGGGACAGCAGCTGTCGTTCTGGGACAGCAGCTGGTGGTTCTGGGACAGCAGCTGTCGGTCTGGGACAGCAGCTGTCGTTCTGGGACAGCAGCTGTCGGTCTGGGACAGCAGCTGTCGTTCTGGGACAGCAGCTGTGGTTCTGGGATAGCAGCTGTGGTTCTGGGACAGCAGCTGTCGGTCTGGGACAGCAGCTGTTGGACTGGACAGAGTGTGGACGGACAGCAGCTGTCGGACTGGGACAGCAGCTGTCGGACTGGACAGCAGCTGTCGGACTGGGACAGCAGTGTCGGTCTGGGACAGATTGAGTCTCTGTCTGACGGGCACCTCCTGACTTCAACCCTCTAATTTTATCACAGTGCCTGCCTGCGTTCTGTCTCAACCTCACTATGGGACCTGGTCTCATTTGCCACAAAACGCAACACTCACATACACACACACGCACATCAAATATTGAAGGCTAGCATTGAAATGTAGGCTGTGCTGTTCCAGATACAAAACACACCCACTAGCTCCTGAGCCATGATAGCAGGGGTGTCCAGTAATGTAGCCAGGTTACCCACTATAGCTGAATCTGCAGTCATCACTGGGTTCATTATGGACCGCTCTTCCACAACAGACCCGGTTCTGTACTGTGGTTGAGCCGGAGGAAATCACAGCCGGCTAAATAGATCTCATTTACAACGTGCTGCCTGCTGGAGAAAGAGCATATTTACACCCCTACACACACACACACAACAGGAGGGAAGGGGAGAGAGGAGAGGGGAGGGGAGGGGAAGAGAGAGAGGGGAGGTAAGGGGAAGGGAGGGAAGAGGACGGGAGGGAGGGAAGAGGACGGGAGGTAAGGGAAGGAGGGGGAAGAGGACGGGAGGGAGGGAAGCGGACGGGAGGGAGAGACGGGAGGGAGGGAAGGAAGAGGATGGGAGGTAAGGGGAAGGGAGGTAAGGGGACGGGAGGAAGAGGCCGGGAGGGAAGAGGACGGGAGGGAGGGAAGAGGACGGGAGGAAGGGAGGGAAGGAGGACGGAGGAGGGAGAGGACGGGAGGTAAGGGGAAGGGAGGGAAGAGGACGGAGGGAAGAGGACGGGAGGGAGGGAAGAGGACGGAGGTAAGGGAAGGGAGGGAAGAGGAGGAGGAGGGAGAGGATGGGAAGGGAGGGAAGAGGACGGGAGGTAAGGGAAGGGAGGGAAGAGGACGGGAGGGAGGGAAGAGAGGGGGAGGTAAGGGGAGGGAGGGAAGAGGACGGGAGGGAGGGAAGAGGACGGGAGGGAGGGAAGAGGACGGGAGGGAGGAAGAGGACGGGAGGTGAGGGGAAAGGGAGGGAAGAGGACGGGAGGGAGGGAAGAGGACGGAGGTAAGGGAAGGGAGGGAAGAGACGGAAGGGAGGGAAGAGGACGGAAGGGAGGGGGAGGGAGAGGACGGGAAGAGGACGGGAAGGGGAGAGAAGAGGGGAGGAGGGAAGAGGACGGGAGGGGAGAGAAGAGGAGGGGAGGGAGGGAAGAGGACGGGAGGGAGGAAGAGGACGGGAGGTAAGGGGAAGGGAGGGAGGGAAGGACGGGAGGGAGAGAAGAGGACGGGAGGTAAGGGGAAGGAGGGAGGGAAGAGGACGGGAGGTAAGGGGAAGGGAGGGAAGAGGACGGAAGGGAGGGGGAGGGAAGAGGAC
>NW_019942669.1:385944-395208 GCF_002910315.2 Salvelinus sp. IW2-2015 | reverse complement strand
GGGAGGGAGGGGGAGGGAAGAGGACGGGAGGGGAGAGAAGGGCAGGGAAGGGAAGGGGAGGGAAGGGGAGGCAGAGCATCGAAATAAATGTTATGCGTCGCACAGACAGATGCATGGTTGTTCATGGGTTTTTATTAAATGGGAAGAGGTGCTATACTGTACATGCAGGATAACCTTCAAGTAGCTCGTGCTTGACACATTTGCAAGTTTGTGTGTAGACGGATAAGTGAACCCATATGAGAAAGTTACTATTTCGTTTTTATTGGGTATTTCAGCTATCACCTGACTGGTACTGTCATCAAAGATGCCTTTGTTCCATGACTAGAGCTGTAAGCAGACAGAGGCTATGAGGAGCCTTCACCTCTGTGTTTACTGTACGTACATCTGTAGATGTTGTCCAGTTACAGTGGGTCTGTCTGTCCCTACAGATCAGCCAGAAGAAGCTGAAGAAGTATGAGAAGGAATATCACAGCATGAGAGAGCAGCAGGAGCAGCAGGAGGCTCCCATTGAGAGATATGAGGTACGGACACTCAACCAATTCATCAATCAATGTGTTAGATTGTTTACCTGCTTTCAGTCGTTCTATTGTATTGACTTTTGTTATCTTCTTCCAAGAGAGATGGTAATCACAGAACATTTCAGTGATCCAGGGAGTCCAGTTCATCTCTGAAATAGACTGTGGACACATGCACCTACTTGTACACATATCCAATCCCAGCCCAGTGGAATCCATTAGCTAGTTGTAATGCCATTCATGTCTGCAGTGCAGGTGAATTTGTGTACTGCAGACAGGTCCATTTTTTTATCAAGGTTCTCAGAGGTTGTTATTTACAAGAATAGTGTAACATTATATATGTCACCAGTCCACTGAAACAGGAAGACGATCTGACGATTTTCAGTAGAGCTCTCTCTCTCTCTCTCTCTCTCTCTCTCTCTCTCTCTCTCTCTCTCTCTCTCGTCTTCAGCAACAAGCCTCGTCTCTCTCTCTCTCTCTCTCTCGTCTTTCAGCAACAGGCTTTATATCTCTCTCTCTCTCTTCTTTACTCTTTCCAATCCTCCCTCTATTCATCTTCTCTCACTGACTCCTCTTAATTTCTCTCCCAATATCTCTACTTTCTCCCCCTTTTCTCTCTTCTCCATCACTCACGACTCACTGACTCACTGATCCATCACTCACTCATCACTCACTCACTCACTCACTCCCTACTCACTCACTCACTCACTATCCCACTCACCACTCACTCACTCCACTCACGACTCACTCCCACATACTCACTCACTCCACTCACTCACTACTCACTCACTCACTCATTACCTTCCTCGTCTCTCCGCTGTAGAGGGAGAACCGTCGTCTCCAGGAGGCTAACATGCGTCTGGAGCAGGAGATGATGACCTGGCCATGACTGGTCAGCAGAAGTCGCTCTGCGCAAAGACCTGGACAACGTAAGACAACATCCCACATGTATCTGTTTTACCTGTGCAAGTCTGTAAACGTGTATGTGTGTGTTATACATTTTCTAATACTGCTAGGTTTTTCTTGTCATTTGGCATTAGCTAATGACAGTTGACCTGGTTCACCGTACCCATGTGTCTGTCTGTCCTCAGGCTGAGAGAAAGTAGACGCTCTGAGTAGACCTGTAACCGTACCCATCTGTCGTCGTCTGTCTCTGTCTGTCTGTCTGTCTGTCTGTGTCTGTCTGTCTGTCTGTCCCTAGGCTGAGGAGAAAGTAGACGCTCTGAGTAGCCCTGTCAGACTGTACCCGTCTGTCTGTGCTGTTGTCTGTTGCCCTTAGGCTGAGGAGAAAGCAGACGCTGCTGAGTAGACCTGTAACCGTACCCTGCTGTCTGTCTGTCTGTCCCTTATAGGCTGAGGAGAAGTAGACGCTTCTGGAAAAGGAGCTTGTTTGAATGACCAACAGAAGCTTGGGTGGATTCAGAGGACGAGAAGAGACGACTAGAGGAGGAGTCTGCACAGGTCTGACTGGCTGGCTGGCTGTCTAATGTCTGGCTGTCTGGAATGCTAGACTGTCTGTCTGACTGTCTGGATAGCTGGCTGTCTGTCTGACTGTCTGGATAGCTGGCTGTCTGTCTGGATATGCTGGTAGCTGTCCTGGCTGGCCTAGCTGTCTGTCTGGCTTAGCTGTCCTGGCTGGCTTGTCTGGCTTAGGGCTGTCTGTCTGGTAGCTGTCTGTCCGGCTGGTAGCTGTCTGGCTAGCTGTTCGTGTCCTGGCTAGCTGTGCCTGTCTGTCTGGCTAGTGTCTGTCTGGCTAGCTGTCTGCGTCTTGTCCTGGGCTAGCTATCTGTCCAGCTTGTTGTCTGGCTAGCTGTCTGTCGGCTGCTGCTGTCTGGGGCTGTCTGTCTGGCAGGCTAGTGGCTGTCTTGTCTGGCAGCTGTCTGGCTAGCTGTCTGTCCGGCTGGCTGGCTGTCTGTCTGGCTGCTGGCTGTCTGTCTGGCTGACTGTCCTGGCTAGCTGTATGTCGCGGCTGGCTAGCTGTCTGGCTGACCTGTCTGTTTGGCTAGCTAGTCTGTGCTGACTGTCTCGTTTGGCTAGCTGCTGTCTGTTTCTGTCTGGTTGGTGTCTATTAAAAATAAATAAAGATTCCTTTAGTATTGGAAAGAGAAATGGAGGCCACTGACAATAGGACATTGATGTATTGGTTTGATCCATAAATATACCATTGTCCTTTGGAGAGTCGCTGAATGTTTTGTCCCTTTCAGATTGCTCGTCTGTTGATGCACTTTGATTGGAGAGCAGTGTTGTTTCTCTGTTCTGTCTCTTTAAGACAGAGGGGGATGATGTCTGTGCACTGTGGCCACTGCCTGTGTTCCAGGACTTTGGTCCAACACAGGACCTGCCAATACCTGCTTTCTCTATGTTATTTCTCATGACATCACTTACGGGAGAAACAGTCTCTCAAGGGACATCTGTTGCTGTCCTCTTCATGACTACATTACACTCCTCGTTGAGTGTGTCACTACTGTAGGTAGTTTATACAGGCCCAAGGACAGTTGACTGCTGACTGACAGGAGGTTATCATGTAGGTCACAGTAGGCAGCCATGAGTATCATTCATTCAGTGTATAATATCAATGTGTGTGTCTGCGTGTGTGTCTGCGTCTGCCGTCTGTGTGTGCGTCTATGTGTGCGTCTGCGTGTGCGTCTGCATGTGCGTCTGCGTGTGCGTCTGCGTGTGCGTCTGCGTCTGCGTGGTGTCTGCGTGTGCGTTGGCGTCTGCTGTGCGTCGCGTGTGCGCTGCGTCTGCGTTGCGTCTGGTCTGCGTGTGCGTTGCGTGTGCGTCTGCGTGTGTGTCTGCGTGTGTTCTGCGTGTGTGTCTGCGTGTGTGTCGCGTGTGTGTCGCGTGTGCGTCTGCGTGTGCGTCTGGGCGTGCTGTGTCTGCGTGTGCGTCTTCGTGTGGTCTGCGTGTGTGTCTGCGTGTGCGTCTGCGTCTGCGGTGCGTCTGGTGTGCGTCTGCGTGTGTGTCCACAGCTGAAAGAGATGTGCAGACGGGAGCTGGGTAAATCAGAAGTCTGAGATAAAGAAGAATGGTTCCATCATAGGAGAGTACAAACGGTAAGCTGACAGGATATGATAGTTTTACTTTTGTTCTACGTATATAAAGTAGTTTAAAATTGTTGATCCTACATAGTGACATTTTTACTTACCTAGGACTGTGGATGTAAATTAGCCATCTAGGGTAATTTGTCTACACTATGTTTTGATCACAGGCCTCTCGAGTGGCGGCAGCGGTCTAAGGCACTGCAGACAGACACACACCATACACACAGAACAGACACAATACACACAGACAGACACACAGACAGACAGACAGACAGACAGACAGACAGACAGACAGACAGACAGACAGACAGACAGACAGACAGACGACAGACAGACAGACAGACAAGAGACACACAGATACAGACAAGAGAACACAGATAAAGACACAGACAAGGAGACACACAGACAAGAACACACAGACAAGAGACACACAGACAAGAGACACCCAGACAAGAGACACAGACACACATGTACAGACACACAGAACACACAGATAACAGACAACAGACAATACAGACACGACTACAGACCAGACACGCGAACAGACACAGACAAGATACAGACACAGCAAGATACAGACACAGACATGATACACAGACACAGGACACACAGACAAGAGACACCGACACAGACAAGAGACACCGACACAGACAAGAGACACAGACACAGACAAGAGACACAGACAAGAGACACAGACACGAGACACAGATACAGACAAGACCGAACAAGAGAGCACAGACAAAGACACAGCACGACACGACACACGAGAACTGACAGGGAATCCCAGTCAGGCTTTGGCTACCATCCTCACAGGGACGTATAGATTCTCTGAGTCACTCATAGTACAGTGGTTATTTTGAAGGAGGGGGTTTAGCTGTGGGATAAGGGTTTGTTATGAGCAGGTTTTACATTATTTATATGATCTCTGTCTGTTGTCATCTTTTCACACTTTAGAACCTCTCATTTTAGAGACACTCCCCCCACCCTACACCCTCCGACCTTTTCCCCCACCCCTACACCTCCGACCTTTGCGCCCCTACACACCCTCCGACCTTTGCCCCCCCACCCTACACCTCCGACCTTTGCGCCCCTACACCCTCCGACCTTTGCCCCCACCCCTACACCCTCCAACCTTTTCCCCCCCACCCCTCACACCTCCGACCTTTGCGCCCCTACACCCTCCGACCTTTGCCCCCCCACCCCTACACCCTCCGACCTTTGCGCCCCTACACTCCGACCTTTGCCCCCCACCCCTACACCCTCCGACCTTAAGCCCCTACACCCTCCGACCTTTGCCCCCCCACCCCTACACCCTCCGACCTTTGCGCCCCTACACTCCGACTTTTGCCCCCCACCCCTACCCCCTCCGACCTTTGCGCCCCTACACCCTCCAACATCCCCCCCCCCCCCCCCCCTACACAAATCATTTTATTTATTTTTTGTCACACACACATGGTTAGCAGATGTTAATGCGAGTGTAGCGAAATGCTTGTGCTTCTAGTTCCGACAATGCAGTAATAACCAACGAGTAATCTAACCTAACAATTCCACAACTACTACCTTATACACACAAGTGTAAAGGGATAGAGAATATGTACATAAAGATATATGAATGAGTGATGGAACAGAACGGCATAGGCAAGATGCAGTAGATGGTATAAGAGTACAGTATATACATATGAGATGAGTAATGTAGGGTATGTAAACATAAGTGGCATAGTTTAAAGTGGCTAGTGATACATGTATTACATAAAGATGGCAAGATGCAGTAGATGATATAGAGTACAGTATATACATATACATTATATATTAAGTGGCATTGTTTAAAGTGGCTAGTGATACATTTTTGATCAATTCCCATCAATTTCCATTATTAAAGTGAGCTGGAGTTGAGTCAGTATGTTGGCAGCAGCCACTCAATGTTAGTGATGGCTGTTTAACAGTCTGATGGCCTTGAGATAGAAGCTGTTTTCCAGTCTCGGTCCCGCCTTTGATGCACCTGTACTGACCTCGCCTTCTGGATGATAGCGGGGTGAACAGGCAGTGACTCGGGTGGTTGTTGTCCTTGATGATCTTTATGGCCTTCCTGTGACATCGGGTGGTGTAGGTGTCCTGGAGGGCAGGTAGTTTGCCCCCGGTGATGCGTTGTGCAGACCTCACTACCGTCTGGAGAGCCTTACGGTTGTGTGCAGAGCAGTTGCCGTACCAGGCGGTGATACAGCCCGACAGGATGCTCTCGATTGTGCATCTGTAGAAGTTGTGAGTGCTTTGGGTGACAAGCCGAATTTCTCAGCCTCCTGAGGTTGAAGAGGCGCTGCTGCGCCTTCTTCACAACGCTGTCTGTGTGGGTGGACCAATTCAGTTTGTCCGTGATGTGTACGCCGAGGAACTTAAAACTTACTGCCCTCTCCACTACTGTCCCGTCGATGTGGATAGGGGGGTGCTCCCTCTGCTGTTTCCTGAAGTCCACGATCATCTCCTTTGTTTTGTTGACGTTGAGTGTGAGGTTATTTTCCTGACACCACACTCGAGGGCCCTCACCTCCTCCCTGTAGGCAGTCTCGTCGTTGTTGGTAATCAAGCCTACCACTGTAGTGTCGTCCGCAAACTTGATGATTGAGTTGGAGGCGTGCATGGCCACGCAGTCGTGGGTGAACAGGGAGTACAGGAGAGGGCTCAGAACGCACCCTTGTGGGGCCAGTGTTGAGGATCAGCGGGTGGAGATGTTGTTACCTACCCTCACCACCTGGGGGCGGCCCGTCAGGAAGTCCAGTACCCAGTTGCACCCTCCGACCTTTGCGCCTCCCCCCACCCCTACACCTCCGACCTTTGCCTCCCCCCACCCTACACCCTCCGACCTTTGCCTCCCCCACCCCTACACCCTCCGACCTTTGCCTCCCCCAACCCTACACCCTCCGACCTTTGCCTCTCCCCCACGCCTAAACCTCAGACCTTTGACTCCCCCATACAGTCCAATACGTCCCCACAAGTTTTGTCTGTCTGTGTAGAGTTGACCTCAGTGCTCTGTTTGACCTTTGACCTCTGTGTTGACCCCTGTAGATCTGCTCTCAGCTCAGTGAGCGTCTGGAGAAACAGCAGATCGCCAACAAGGGAGAGGTGGAGAAGATCCGGGTGAGTCCCCATCATCACATGACCTGACACACGATCACATGACAGACCGCAATCACATCAAACAATCACATGACAGATATGACAGACCACTGTATTAAAACACGTGACGTCACACACACAAATGACGGGCAAGACACACAATKAATCACATGACACGCAATCACGTAACATGACAGAGTACTGTATTCAAATGTTGATGCTCTGTCTGTGTGGCTGTGTGAGTGTTTGTAGTTGTGCTTAGCGAGTTAACGTATGTTAACTCTGTTGATGTATGGACTGTTTATGTATACAGGTTAGTCTCATGTAGAATGGCAAGTGTGTAGTATCAACAAACATGATTATAGCCTTAGTGTAATTATATGCAAACAGTAGTCTAATATGAGGATTATGATAAAGAATCCATTGCGAATCCCTTTTGATGACACAGACAGAGTAGCCCAGTTCTTTGTTTGTGAACAGTGATAGTGGATGGCAAGTACAGCCAGGGCTGTAGTGTTTCTCATGTCCAGGCTAGGCGTGGTGATGGGGCGGAAGACAAGGCTCTTGAAGCAGCTGAGGACTGTCTCGCCAGTGGAGGAGAGACACTCACCCTGACACTCACCCTGACCCTCACCCTGACCCTCACCCTGACCCTCACCCTGACCCTCACCCTGACACTCACCCTGACACTCACCCTGACACTCACCCTCACCCTGACCCTGACACTCAGCCTGACACTTAAAACCTCTTCTCATCCCCTTGCTAGCTTCCTTACAACCACACTGTCCATTACAGCAGCAGCAGCCTGTACTTACTCAATCCCACACCGCCCGGGGGGCTTATATACTCCCTTAAAAGATTGCCAATAGTACTGTTTGTCCATTTTGAAACGCCGTAGCCAGTATACGCTTCCTCAAAATAGCCAGCTTTAATCTAAGATAATTCAAGATATGTCATTTATTTTGACGTTTTTGCCAAAGAAATCTTAGTCATGCAATTTTACATCTAACTCATATTTCTTTCAGTTAAAAAATTAAAACGAGCATTGAATGACAACTAAGATTTTATTGAAGTATCACTCCTGTTGACCAATCACCGACGAAGGGGTGTAGACTTCGCCTTACCTCCAGGAAAAAAAATGTGTGTGCCCAAACAGCCGAAAAAACGCTAACCGAAGTCCAAAACATCACAAAATGTCTTCATAATATATACACAAACTATACCGAACTGTTTCACTGAAACTGTCCTCTCTTCCAGACATGGGAAAATACCAAACACTCCATTTTACTGTTCCTCTCTCCAGACATGGGAAATACAACACTCCATTTTACTGTTCCTCTCTCCAGACATGGGAAATACAACACTCCATTTTGTCCTCTCTCCAGACATGGGAAATACAACACTTCATTTTACTGTTCCTTTCTCCAGACATGGGAAATACAGCTCTCCATTTTTACTTCCTCTCTCCAGACATGGGAAATACAACACTCCATTTTACTGTCCTCTCTCCAGACATGGGAAATACAACACTCCCATTTACTGTCCTCGCTCCAGACATGGGAAAAACAACACTCCATTTTACTGTCCTCTCTCCAGACATGGGAAATACAACAACTCCATTTACTGTCCTCTCTCCAGACATGGGAAATACAACCTCCATTTTACTGTCCTCTCTCCAGACATGGGAATACAACACTCCATTTTACTGTCCTCTCTCCGGACATGGAAATACAACACTCCATTTTACTGTTCCTCTCTCCGGACATGGGAAATACAACACTCCATTTTACTGTCCTCTCTCCGGACATGGGAAATACAACACTCCATTTTACTGTCCTCTCTTGCAGACATGGGAAATACAACGCTCCATTTTACTGTCCTCTCTCCAGACATGGAAATCCAGCGCTCCATTTTACTGTCCTCTCTCCGGACATGGGAAATACAACACTTCATTTTTACTGTCCTCTCTCCAGACATGGGAAATACAGCTCTCCATTTTACTGTCCTCTCTCCAGACATGGGAAATACAGCTCTCCATTTTACTGTCCTCTCTCCAGACATGGGAAATACAACACTCCATTTTACTGTCCTCTCTCCAGACTACTTGCACCAACAACAACTCCAACTGTAATCTAGGTACTACCAGAGCTAACTAACAGCCTCCTCCTTTTCAAAACTGAGCTTTTCTCATTTCTGTTCTATGATACCTTTCTTTTTCTATATATGCGTGATTCTGAACATGCTTATGAATAAACATGATGAGTGAAAACTGAGCACACCAGAGTGTATGTATGGGTGTGTTTATTAATGTGTGTGTGAGTGTTAATGTGTATGTGTTGTGTGAGTGTGTGTGTTAACGTGTGTGTGAGTGTTAATGTGTGTGTTGTGTGTGTGTTAATGTGTGTGTAGTGTTAGTAGGAGTGTTAATGTGTGGTGAGTGTTTAATGTGTGTGTGAGTGTTAATGTGTGTGTGGAGTGTTAATTGTGATAAAATGAGTGTTAATGTGTGTGTGAGTGTTAATGTGTGTCTGAGTGTTAATGTGAGTGTTAATGTGTTGTGTGAGGTGTTAATGTGTGTCTTGAGTGTTAATGTGT
>NW_019942669.1:374511-378716 GCF_002910315.2 Salvelinus sp. IW2-2015 | reverse complement strand
AGTTCATCAGGAATCATGCGACGCCTTTAGGAATGCTCTGTGATTGTAGTGTTATAACCTGTAACCTGATTTATATAGTATAGTGTTATAACCTGTGCCTGATTTATATAGTATAGTGTTATAACCTGTACCTGATTTATATAGTGTATAAACCTTACCTGTATTATATGTAGTGTTATTAACCATCTCTCTCTTTGAGTGTTAATGTGTGTGTGAGTGTTAATGTGTGTGTACGTGTGCATGAGTACGTATGTTTGTGTGCATGTACAGGTAACTGCCAAAATAATGGAAGCGATTAAATGAGGGATAGAAAGTATTTAGAAAGCAGGTGCCTCCACACAGGTGTGGTTCCTGAGTTAATTAAGTAATTAACATCCCATCATGCTTAGGGCCATGTATTAAAATGCTGGACAGACCATTATTTTGGCTTCCATGGCTATACCCCCTATAGGATGACAAGACCCCCATCCACAGGACACGAGTGGCCACTGAATGGTTTGATGAGCATGAAAATGATGTAAACCATATTCAATGACCGTCTCAGTCACCAGATCTCAACCCAATTGAACACTTATGGGAGATTCTGGAGCGGAGCCTGAGATGGTGTTTTCCATCAACAAAACACCAAATGATGGAATTTCACTTGTAGAATCTATGCCCTGGGTACGTTGAAGTCGTTCTGGCTCGTCCCAGCGCTCTATGYAGACACTTTATGTTGCCATTTCCTTTATTTTGGCAGTTACCTGTATGACTGATGATGTTTCTGGGTGTGGTCTTCCTGTGAAGTTTAGCAGGATAGGAGCTYGGTGCTATATAGTGGGCTGAGGGGGGAGTTATATGAGGAAGAGTATCTTACCGATGAAGCCTTGATTTTCAGGTTGAGGGGAACATGGTAAACATTATGTACAGGGTAACAGTAGATATATAAGCAGCAGCCTGGGGTCTGTCCGGTTGCTTGGTGTAGTAGCAGACAGGGGCCACTAGTGGTTGGTCCTGGCGCTGTTCTCACAGTGCGCTTTCTGGGCTGTCCGAGCCTGGCTGGGCTCAAAGCATGGGAGCTCAGTGGCTGGAATTGCAGAGACAGATATGGGTGTGGCCCTCCCTTGCCTCAGACTCCACCCACAGACGTAGAACAGAACCTCCCCCTTTGGGACTCCTCCCCCCATGGCTGCGTCCAAAATGGCATCCTACTMGTCTCCTATCAAAAGTATCCTACTATATAGGGACTAGGGTTCCGTCCTCCTCTCTAAGACCAGCTGTTCCTCTGGCTTCTGTACTAGAAGACCCTTCATGACCTCTGACCTCATCAGTCAAGTTTATGCCATGTTATCCTAGTCACGGACACCACTCTCCCAACATAGACATAGACAGATACGCGTCACAGCCAGCCACCTACCGACCTACACTACTGACAGGGAGAGAAATGGCACACAGGTATTGTCTGGTCGTCAATCACAGGCTGTGTGCTTATGTGTACACTCTTATGTGGCAGAATGAGTCAGGGGTCAGGGTTTGTCAGAGGTCAAGCTGGCATTCTCTCTGAAAGAGTCAGGTGCACATTGTTGAATGTTATGAATAGAGCAGTCATGATTCCTCATTCTACATGTAAGAGAGATGTTTGTTGTTCTATATAATATATTTCTGTCTGAATCTCCGTTAGAGMTCTCTGTCCATATTGGGGAAGGCCCTACTCTCTACTGACAGTGTGTGTGTGTGTGTGGTCGGGGTGGGGACTTTGCACCTTAACATTCATATTTATAATGTATGGTATCTTTCTAATCTTGCTTAAAGGGAAAAATTCACTCAAAACCATTTTTTGTATTTTTTTCACTAGTCCACTCTTGATACAGTCTCAAAATGTTTTGCATGTCAGCATTCAAGAGTCACTTGCCACATCATCAATGCGTTTTGCAGTGTATTTTTCCTTTAAGTCTGTGTTGATGCCAGTGGAAGGAAGGCCTGTGTAATGTACTGAGAACAAAGAGGTCCTTCTGTAAGGCACTGGGTTGTATATAAGAAGCATTAGAATGATGATAATGATTACGTTTTTAATTTTGTATTTCTACTGCTGTAACTGAACTAAATAATAATGTTGCCTATAATAACAATGTATTATTGTACTGTGTTACAGATTAATGATGATCATGACCTACATACAGTACCAGTCAACAATTTGMACACCTACTTATTCCAGGGTTTTTCTTTGTTTTTARTATTTTCTACATTGTAGAATAATAGTGAAGACATCAYKWCTATGAAATAACACATATGGAAWCATGTAGTAACCAAAAAAGTGTTAAACAAGTCAAAATGTATTTTATATTTGAGATTCTTCAAAGTAGCCACCCTTTACCTTGATGACAGCTTTGCACACTCTTGGCATTCTCTCAACCAGCTTCACCTGGAAAGCTTTTCCAACAGTCTTAAAGGAGTTCCCACATATTTCTAGAAAATAGTCAAAATAAAGAAAAACCCTGGAATGAGTAGGTGTGTCCAAACCTTTGACTGGTACTGTATGTTCTTTTGCTCAAAAGCTTTCCGTCTTAAACGTCAGACAAACTGCTGTCTCATCCATTACGTGACAAAATGTACCTTCATTCATCCAACATTTCTGAACGTGAGGAACATTGTAGAGTGTGTTACATTATTGTCTATACTTAATGCATTTTAATATAAASCTGTGAACTCAGACCACTTTGTTGTTTGTTTCATTCCTATTCTCATCCTAATGTATGCGTGGATCGTACACTTTAGAGGTCAGTCTATATTTCCTCGCGTCCCTGCGTGTTGCCTGTTCCATAGAGTTCTTATAGCATCTTATAGCAATTATAGCATCTCTTATGCCCTGCTCCATTATCAATAGAAGGAATATCAGATTCCTGTTGCTATAATAATAGTATTAATAGTAATAATAATAATATTAGTAGTAATAATAATATTAGTCATAATAATAGTAGTAATAATAGTAGTAATAATAATAATAGTAATAATACATGGGACTTATACTGAACAAAAATATAAATGCAACATGCAACAATTTCAAAGATTTTACTGAGTTACTGTTCATATAAGGAAATCAGTTKATTTAAATAAATTCATTAGGCCCCAATCTATGGATTTCGCATGACTGGACAGGGGTGCAGCCATGGGTGAGCCGTGGAGGGCATTGGCCCACCCACTTGGCAGCCAGAACCACCCACTATGGAGCCTGGCCCAGCCAATCAGAATGTGTTTTTCTCCACAAAAGGGCTTTATTACAGCCAGAAATACTCCTCAGCACCCCCACACCCCCCTCAGATGATCCCGTAGGTGAAGAAGCCAGATGTGGAGGTCCTGGGTTGGCGTGGTTACACGTGGTCTGCGATTGTGAAGCCGGTTGGACGTATTGCCAAATTCTCTTAAACGACGGAGGCAGGTAATGGTAGAGAAATTAACATTAAATGCTCTGGCAACAGCTCTGGTGAACATTCCTGCAGTCAGCATTCCAAATGCACGCTCCCTAAAAACTTGAGACATTTGTGGCATTGTGTTTGTTGTGTGACAAAACTGCACATTTTAGAGTGGCCTTTTATTGTCCCCAGCACAAGGTGCACCTGTGTAATGATTATTCTGTTTAATCCGCTTCTTGATATGCCACACCTGTCAGGTGGATGGATTATCTTGGCAAAGGAGAAATTCTCACTAACAGGGATGTAKACAAATTTGTGTAKAAAAATTGAGAGAAACAAGCTTTTTGTGTGTATGGAAAATGTCWGATTTTTTTTTCTTCAGCTCATTTAACATGGGACCAACACTTTACATGTTGCGGTTATTTTTTTAAAGTGTATATAGCGCTTTTCAATTACCAAAAGTTGCTTAAATGCTGCCTCWGGTCATAGTGAAGCAGATATTTTGATGTCTCTCTGTCTCTGTCTGCCTGGGACAAATCCTGGGATGTATCCCAAAAAATACTTTAACCAGGGACCACTCTGGTGAAAAGTAGTGCACTATATAGGGACGAGGGTGCCATTTGGGATAGAAACCTCCTATCTTGCTCCACTGAAAAGACCTTGAAACACCTTTAATACATCTAGGTCTCCCTTTTGTCCTCTTTTCAGACTCTTTTTATATCCCTCCCTCTCTCCCTTCTCTCTCTCTGTTGATGAATAGCGGTCATAACTCAGGGGCCCAGTGGCACCTTCCCTCCCTCTTTCCCTTCTCTCTCT
>NW_019942669.1:339642-369808 GCF_002910315.2 Salvelinus sp. IW2-2015 | reverse complement strand
AAGAGATAGTGGTTCTGCAGGTGGTGACCAACAGCCACTTCTCAGTTCCTATGCTTCCTGGCTGATGTTTTGGTCACTTTTGAATGCTGGCGGTGCTTTCACTCTAGTGGTAGCATGAGACGGAGTCTAACACCACACAAGTGGCTCAGGTAGTGCAGCTCATCCAGGATGGCACATCAATGCGAGCTGTGGCAAGAAGGTTTGCTGTGTCCAGAGCATGGAGGCGCTACCTGGAGACAGGCCAGTACATCAGGAGACGTGGAGGAGGCCGTAGGAGGGCAACAACCCAGCAGCAGGACCGCTACCTCAGCCTTTGTGCAAGGAGGAGCACTGCCAGAGCCCTGCAAAATGACCTCCAGCAGGCCACAAATGTGCATGTGTCTGCTCCATGCTCTGGACACTACGCTGACAGACACAGCAAACCTTCTTGCCACAGCTCGCATTGATGTGCCATCCTGGATGAGCTGCACTACCTGAGCCACTTGTGTGGGTTGTAGATCCGTCTCATGCTACCACTAGAGTGAAAGCACCGCCAGCATTCAAAAGTGACCAAAACATCAGCCAGGAAGCATAGGAACTGAAAGATGGTCTGTGGTCACCACCTGCAGAACCACTCCTTTATTGGGGGTGTCTTGCTAATTGCCTATAATTTCCACCTTTTGTCTATTCCATTTGCACAACAGCATGTGAAATTTATTGTCAATCAGTGTTGCTTCCTAAGTGGACAGTTTGATTTCACGGAAGTGTGATTGACTTGGAGTTACATTGTGTTGTTTAAGTGTTCCCTTTATTTTTTTGAGCAGTGTATATAATATGTCCCCCCCACTTCTAAAACCAAAGTTGCACCACTGGTTTTCAGTAATGAATGAGCTATTTTTAACATGAAACATTACTCCCCTCAGTTGTCCCTGAGTTTAAATGTAAAGAGTGTATGGTGTGTATGGATTGTGGCAGCTTTCTTATATCGTTTAAGAGTGTTTATAACTTCGGGGACCCCATAAAGTTATCACCGGACTGAGGTTCTACTTGCGAGGCGTGGAAAACCTATTACAGGCAGTGAGTAACGAGCGTCGGGAATTATGCAATCTGACACCGAAAAACCCCCTCCTTTCCCCCATTCGCTACTTACCTCGCTAGAAATACAGCCAACCAGCTGGCAGCAGAGAGTGGAGTATGGGCAAGATGTTTATGGGGTTGAGTTGCAGAAAGCTACTGAGGCAGGCAGTGAGGCAGCATCGCTGTGATTTGGGAGTCTAGAGGGACCAGGGGGTCCAGACAAGTTACACCGGTTGGGCCTCAGAGAGACACCACCCTCCCTCCACCCCCACCCCCAACCCCACTCCATCCCTCCTACCTCCAGCTCAGACACTTTATCACCTCTGATTAACACATGTGGCAGTCTCCAGAGTCTAAAATAGGAGCATCCTGGGCCTGGTCACGGAGCTGCTCTCTCTGTGAGCGAGTGTGTATGTGTGTGTGTGTGAGCGAGTGTGTGTGTGTGTGTGTGTGTGTGTGTGTGTGTGTGTGTGTGTGTGTGTGTGTGTGTGTGTGTGTGTGTGTGTGTGTGTGTGTGTGTGTGTGTGTGTGTGTGTGTGTGTGTGGTGTGTGTGTGTGTGTGTTGTGTGTGTGTGGTGTGTGTGTGTGTGTGTGTGTGGTGTGTGTGTGTGTGTGTGTGGTGTGTGTGTGTGTGTGTGTGTGTGTGTGTGTGGTTGGTGTGTGTTGTGTGTGTGTGTGTGGTGTTATACCAAAACCCTCCCGCTGTTCCTGATTACTTTCCCAGATGGACGGAGTCTCTGATAAACAGCTCTGGTCTCCTACATCCACACTGCTGAACAGGGGGGGAGATATTTACCCAGTGCAGCAGCTAAATCAGACCCTATTAGCATCTTCCTACAGTGCAAATCAAGTTCTCTACACCTCTTCCTTCCTCGTCAGTGTTCCATCTGTCAGTGTAGATGTTGGGTGGTCCTATACTTTTCCTTTCTCAATGTGTCTTTCCTTGATTCCTCGTTTGCTCTCTCCTCACCTCCTTCTCAAAATTAATTGGATGAGGGGAGGGAGAAGACGAGATTAATCACAAATTGAGAATAGGGCTCCAGTCAATCTGGCCCTGTCAGTTAGCTTATGTTAGGTAAGAGGTCAGAGTTGGAGAGATCTGGCCTTGTCAATTAGCTTATGTTAGGTAAGAGGTCAGAGTTGGAGAGATCTGGCCTTGTCAATTAGCTTATGTTAGGTAAGAGGTCAGAGTTGGAAGGATCTGGCCCTGTCCGTTAGCCTAAGTTAGGTCAGAGTTGGAGAGATCTGGCCTTGTCAGGTGTGTTGGGTCAGAGTTGGAGGGATCTGGCCTTGGCAGGACTGTTGGGTCAGAGTTGGAGGGATCTGGCCTTGTCAGGAGTGTTGGGTCAGAGTTGGAGGGATCTGGCCTTGTCAGGAGTGTTGGGTCAGAGTCAGAAGGCCTGTGAGGTGTAATCTAATCTACACTGAGTGTACAAAACACCTGCTCTTTCCATGACATAGACTGACCAGGTCAATCCAGGTGAAAACTATGATCCCTTATTTATGTCACTTGTTAAATCCACTTCAGTCAGTGTAGATGAAGGGGAGGAGACAGGTAAAATAAAGATTTTTACGCCTTGAGACAACTGAGACATGGATTGTGTATGTGTGCCATTCAGAGGGTGAATGGGCAAGACAAAATATTTACGTTCCTGTGAACGGCGTAGGTGCCAGGTGCACCGGTTTGTGTCAAGAACTGCAACGCTGCTGGGTTTTTCATGCTCAACAGTTTCCCGTGTGTATCAAGAATGGTTCTCCACCCAAAGGACATCCAGCCAAATTGAAACTGTGGGAACCATTGGATTTAACATGGGCCAGTATCCCTGTGAAACGCTTTGTAGAGTACATGCCTTGTAGAGTACATGCCTTGTAGAGTACATGCCTTGTAGAGTACATGCACCGATGAATTGAGGCTATTCTGAGGGCTAAAGGGGGTTCAAGTCAATATTAGGAAGGTGTTCCTAATGATTTGTACACTCAGTGTATCTGCAGAATCTTGGAGGATCAGGTTGTGTCCATTTATAATGCAACAAGCCTCAGATTACTGTGCTGATGGACTGGTGTCATCTTACCAAACAGAAACTCATTTCAGCATGGACAGCAGACCTGGGTTCAAATACTTTTTCAAATCATTTTAAATGCTTTAGCTGGGCTTGATTTAGTTTAACAGMTGCAATGAAACAAATAGGAGAGTTGCAATAGTATTTGAACCCGGTTCTGATGGACAAACAGGGCCTCACACACAAGGGCTAATATCAGGAATATGTGACAGTTATTTATACAACTAATATCTTGTAACCGCCTGATTTGTAACACAGTGCTCAAAATATGACAGGAGCTTTATGGGAGATGTTAGAGTGAGAAGAGAAAGGATAACAGACTGAGTGATGCTCAGAATACATTTTAATTGAAGTGCATACTAACAGTCATCTGAGGTTCTAGCCGTGTGTGTGCGTGCGTGTATGTAATGACTCAAGATGATCGTTTACAGACCCCCCCCCCCCTAGCGATGAAAATTGGAGATGTCATTAGAGATGTCATGTAATACGTTGACTCACTCAGAAGCTATGCTGCTCTGCGTGTGATTGACAGCTGTTTTGCACAACTACCCCCTAGTTCATTACTCGGCCTTCACATCGGTCCCCACTATCACAGCCATGATATGACTTAAGATGTAAATTGTTTTCCTCAACTACCCCAGGCCTAATAGACTCTTTAGCCTCCTCATCCACCCCAATTATCATCAAACTAACTGTAAAACAAGATTCAATCTTTACTTCTGAGAAAAAATACCTACAATCCCTGGTATGTTGTTCAGCCTTTTCCTTGGACACTATCATCGTGACTTGCATCGAACTATACTGAACTAAACATATAAACGCAACATGCAACAATTTCATAAAAGGAAATCAGTCAATTTAAATAAATAAATTAGGCTCTAATCTAAGGATTTCACGACTGAGCAGGGGCGCCCAGCCAACCAGAATGAGTTTTTCCCCACAAAAGGGCTTTATTACAGACAGAAATACTCCTCAGTTTCATCAGCTGTCCAGGTGGCTGGTCTCAGACGATCCCACGGGTGAAGAAGCTGGATGTGGAAGACCTGGGCTGCTGTGGTTACATGTGGTCTGCGGTTGTGAGGCTGGTTGGACGTACTGCCAAATATTTTAAAATGACGTAGGAGGCAGCTTATGGTAGAGAAATGAACGTTCAATTCTCTGGAAACAAGCTCTGGCGGACATTCCTGCCGTCAGCATACCAACTGCCCGCTCCCTCAAAACTTAAGACATCTGTGGCATTGTGTTGTCCCCAGCACAAGGTGCACCTGTGTAATGATCATGCGGTTTAATCAACTTGTTGATATGCCACACCTATCAAGTGGATAGATTATCTCGGCAAAGGAGAAATCCTCACTAACAGGGAGGTAAACAAATTCATGCACAACATTTGAGAGAAATACGTTTTTRYTGCYTATGGAACATTTCTGAGATCTTTTTATTTCAGCTCATGAAACATGGAACCAARACTTRACATGTTGCGTTCATATTTTTGTTCAATATTAGATGTAAGATCTTCAATCTCTACTGAGAAAAAACACTAGTAGCCCTAGTATATTCTTCTACTCTTTTAGAAGGCAGGTAGCCTAGTGGTTAGAGTGTTGGGCCAGTAACCAAAAGGTTGCTGGATTGAATCCATGAGCTGACAAGGTAAAAATCTGTCATTCTGCCCCTGAACAAGGCAGTTAACCTACTGTTCCCCAGTAGGCCATCATAGTAAATAAGAATTTATTCTTAACTTACTTGCCTAATTAAATGTAAAAATAAATACATTTATATACTCAGCCTACTCAGCATATGGTCTGATATACCACAGCTGTCAGCCAATCAGCATTCATGGCTCGAACTAGCCCGTTTTTAAAGTGTTTTTACMCATCAATCTACACCCCATAATGACAAAGCAAAAACAGATTTTTTWWWTTTTTTGCAAATGTATTAAATATAAAAAACGGAATTTACATAAGTATTCAAACGCTTTACTCAGTACTTTGTTGAAACACTTTTGGCAGCGATTACAGCCTTGAGTCTGACGCTACAAGCTTGGCACACCTGTATTTGGAGAGTTAATCCCATTATGTTCTACAGATCCTCTCAAACTCTATTTTCCAGACTCTCTCTGGGCCACTCAAGGTCATTCAAGACCACATTTTTACAAAAATGTCTAAAAACCTGTTTTTGCTTTGTCATTATGGGGTATTGGGTGTAGATTGATGAGGGGYAAAAAGTTATTTAATCAATTTTAGAATAAGGCCGTAACGTAACAAAATGTGGAACAAGTCAAGGGGTCTGAATACTTTCCGAATGGACTGTATATAATCAGACTTTAATAATCAGCCTTATATACAACCTTTTATARTCTATTATAATATACTGTTCGGTCTCCATTATCATCACTTCCATCAAACTAGCTATAAAACATTCAATCTCTGCTTCTGAAGGAAAAGAGACAAGGATAGTAAAATAATACACCACACAGCAAAAAAATGGTTTATAGGCTTAATTTATTTCATGGTAATATAAAAACGTTTTGACACTTTAAATAATATTCAGKWWTTTTTTTTTRTCAAGCATAAATGATGGCAAACACAGTGACAAACATATCACCATGGTGACTTTGCTACTAATAATTRAATACCACAGCTAGCAAACATCTACTGCCGTCATTTCGAATGAATAGCTTCTATATTTAAGCACAGCTCGCTCACAGAGGTTTGTGCACAAACACCACTTCACATTGGATTACCTTGTTGATTATAGTTCACATTTATATACTTTATTATTTTATGCCACATGATTATAATAAAAAGTATGAAACGCACAACTCTGACAAGTCGGGKTGATTTCTATGGAGTTACTTTTGTGGCAAAAAAAATCATAAACTTTTACTTGATTTTATTGGCGCAAACGTAATTCCACAGTTTCCTCTCGGTCAGAATAATAAAACTAAAATGGAGGATTCTATATACAGAAAGATGGAGGGACGAGTCCATCGCTCAGAAGACGCCACGCTCAAAAAACATTGTAAATAAATAAGAGAATAATAATTAGAAATGTAAACACAAACCAGGCAGGAAGTGCCCAAATGACTCACACAAGTAGTTTCAAAAAGATGTATAGATGTATATATGTTTATCATATATATTCTGTCTATATATGTCTTTACAAAAATGCAATTACTGTAGCTCTGCTATGGCCATACATTCTACTCTACAACAGTATACATTCCAAACCAAAGCGTTTCGATCGACAGTCAGGATATTGGAACATTGTAATATTGCACATGGGATGGGTTTTCCACTTGTGACAGACTATCTCCCATACTGTGAGAGACTTAACCCTGAACTATGTGCTGCGGCTATTTAGAGCACGGACAGACATGAAGAAAACGTTCAGTTCAGCATTTTCATTTTGCGAAACCTCGCTCTCATAGGCCAAAACCAGATCTGAATCATATTTCAGAACTGCTGCAGGCTGGATCACAAAATTGAATTCCCGGCATTCTACTTTGTCCTCGTCCCACACACTAGTCTCCCTCTCTCTCAGTGAATCATGATAGCTGTAGGAAGATTTCCACATATAAACAAAACACAAGTAAACCACTTTACAAGAAGTCTATACACAGCTACAGCCCATTGTAAAGCACCAAGGTACATGTTTATGGGGGGTGGAAGTCATTCCTCTGGAACAAATGGCTCCATTCCCGTAGTATATCTTCAGTAACAGCCTGTGGCTTACCCGAAATACAATCGTTGAGCTGGAGTTGTAGAGCCCCATAGGAGAAGAGTCTACACTGTGTGTTATAGTACTGAGGATGTGCGCGACGAGGAGGATGATGAGGGTGGGTGATTGTGAGGTGGGCTGGAATAACTCCGGCTACAGTGTGTGTGCGTGCGTGTGTGTGTCCGGTGGGCCCTGAGTAGGAGGTGGTAGAATATTGCTAATGTGGTTTTGTGCTTGTTGTATCCCATGTCAGGCAGGAGGACCTATCATAGGGACAGTTTAGGGGACATCGGGAGGYACAAGGTTATATTTCAGCAATAAGGCACCTATGGGGTTTGTGGTATATGGCTGTTCTTAAGCATGACGCAACACGGAGTGCCTGGATACAGCCCATAGCCGTGGTATATTGGCCATATATCACAAACCCCTGAGATGCCTTATTGCTATTATAAACTGGTTACCAATGTAATTAAAACAGTAAAAAAAAAATGTTTTGTCACACCCGTGGTATACGGTCTGATATACCACGGCTTTCAGCCAATCAGCATTCAGGGCTCTAACAACCCGGATTGTAATGTACAGATTGTAATGTACAATCCATCACACAAATCAAACAATATCATTCAAACAAACATAATCATTGRTCATCACCAACAAGCCAATTAACCAGGGCTGTGATATTCCTTAGTATCCAAACTAAAAGACATCCTCATTATTGCAATATACACTATTTATACAAAAGTATGTGGACAACCCTTCAAATTAGTGGATTTTGCTAATTCAGCCACACCAGTTGCTGACAGGTGTATAAAATCGAGCACACCGCCATGCAATCTCCATAGACAAACATTGGCAGTAGAATAGCCTTACTGAAGCTCAGTGACTTTCAACGTGGCACCGTCATAGGATGCCACATTGTCAAATTTCTGCRCTGCTAGAGCTGCCCCGGTCAACTGTAAGTGCTGTTATTGTGAAGTYGAAACGTCTAAGAGCAACAACGGCTCAGCCGTGAAGTGGTAGGCCACACAAGCTCACAGAACGGGATCGCCGAGTGCWGAAGCGCATAGCGCGTAAKAATCATCTGTCCTCAGTTTCAACCCTCACTACCGAGTTCCAAACTGCCTCTGGAATCAACGTCAGCACAATAACTYTTCATCAGGAGCTTCATAAATTGGTTTCCATGGCCGAGCAGTGGAAATGTGTTCTCTGGAGGGATGAATCATGCTTCACCATCTYGCAGTCCAACGGTCGAATCTGGGTTTGGCGGATGCCAGGAGAACACTACCTGCCTGTCCCAATGCATAGTGCCAACTGTAAAGTTTGGTGGAGGAGGACTAATGGTCTGGGGCTGTTTTTCATGGTTCGGGCTAGGGCCCTTAGTTCCAGTGAAGGGAAATCGTAACGCTACAGCCTACAATTACATTCTAGTGCTTCCAACTTTGTGGCAGCAGTTTGGGGAAGGACCTTTCCTGTTTCAGCATGACAGTGCCCCAGTGCACAAAGCAAGGTCTATACAGAAATGGTTTGTCAAGATCGGTGTGGAAGAACTTGACTGGCCTGCACAGAGCCCTGACCTTAARCCCARCGAACACCTTTGGGATGAATTGGAACACCGATTGCGAGCCAGGACTAATCGCACAACATCAGTGCCTGACCTCACCAATGCTCTTGTGGCTTAATGGAAGCAAGTCCCCAACATCTAGTGGAAAGCCTTCCCAGAAGAGTGGAGGCTGTTATAGCAGCAAAGGGGGMACCAACTRCATATTAATGCCCATGATTTTGGAACGAGATGCTCGACAAGCAGGTGTCCACATACTTTTGGRCATGTAGTGTATTTCAAGCCATTTATATATTGTGCCTGGTCTTCTCATCACGTGGATCTCGTAATATATGCTAGAATATAGAGCTGTGTGCGCAGTAGTACAATCTACCCATTGAGAAGCAGTAACTGAGGCTCGCCTCTCCACTACACTACAGATTACAATGTACTACAAATACTATTTGAAATATTTTTTAAATACTTTTAACTGTATCCTGTCTGGAGTGCCAGATGGCCTGGGTTTGCACTTTTGCGACTATTCTACTGGTTCCATTGCACCAGGCAAGCTCAAGCCCAGTTGAAGTATATTAAATGATGTAAAATAGTTTTTGAACCCAGTGTATGCTACTGAAAAACATTGCTTTGCATTGTGTGCCCCCTTAGGAAGCAGAGGCATGGGTCAAAAGACCCCGACGATCAGAGGGAGAAATTTAAAGCCAACCAACACTCAGTTGACATCCAGTTGTCTATTATTCACGAAGGCCATCTGGCCAGAGCATGTCTCAACAACACACAGTCCTCAGAGAGAGAACAGAATGTTGTGTTAATGGGGTTGTTCCCCCCCCATGACTTTCTGACCGTAAAGCCTGATTTTTTAATTCTAAGACAAACATAACTTCTAGAGGATGTGTATTGTCTAGGCAGTAGCCAGTTGTCAGATCATTTAGTTATGGATATATTCGTATCAGTCTAGTGCATTTACTTTAAAGTGGCAATATGTACATTTTTGGGCAACCCCACCAAATTCACATAGAAATGTGAGACATAGATCTATCATTCTACTTGAAAGCAAGTCTAAGAAGCAGTAGATCTGTTCTATGTGGGCTATTTCTATGCTTCCTGTTCTTAAGTTGTGTATTTTACTTTCGGTTTTGTACACCAGCTTCAAACAGCTGAAACAACAATATTTTTMATTCTGGAAAATAGATTTCACAGCAGTTTAGATGGTACAATGATTCTCTATACTATCTTATTTTGTCACATAAACTGAAATTAGGTGAACTATTAGAGTTAAATTAGGCGACATATTAGAGTTTTAGCAACCAGGAAATGGAGGAGCGATTTCTGCATAGTGCAACTTTAAGGATAACAAAYTGATATTACAGAATGTACTCGCGAAATGTTGATTTGCGGTTGATTAAACATTGTTAGCAGCTTTTATATAAATAAGATAAAAAAACAACAATATACCTTATCTGATCCTATAGTTTGTAATTKATCTTGATCTAGGACGAATGTAGTGATTTATCCTGTTACACAGTAGGATGCCCACTTATTCAAGACCAGGGAATATGGCCTTGATGCTGAGTTGGTAATCTTGCTGGGCACTGTAGTTCACCACCATCACCACCATACACTAACTTAACCCCACACAAACTCATATCAACTACAGTTACTATGGTTTCACCTGATCAGTTAGATATAACATATCAATGTAGTGTAGTATACTACACAACCGGTCAAAAGTTTTAGAACACCTTCTCATTCAAGGGTTTTTCATTATTTGTACTATTTTCTACATTGTAGAATAATAGTGAAGACATCAGAACTATGAAATAACAGATATGGAATGTACCAAGCAAAAAAGTGTTAAACAAATCAAAATATATTTTATATTTCAGATTCTTCAACTAGCCACCCTTTGCCTTGATGACAGCTTGGCATTCTCTCAACCAGCTTCACGAGGTAGTTACCTGGAATGCATTTCAATTAACAGGTGTGCCTTGTTAAACATTCATTTGTGGAATTTCTTTCCTTCTTAATGCGTTTGAGCCAATCAGTTGTGTTGTGATAAGGGGGGGTATACAGAAGAGAGGCCTTTTTGGTAAAAGACCAAGTCCATATTATGGCAAGAACAGCTCAAATAAGCAAAGAGAAACGACAGTCCATCATTACTTCAAGATGTGAAGGTCAGTCAATACAGAACATTTCAAGAACTTTTAAAGTTTCTTCAACGGCAGTCGCAAAAACCATCAAGTGCCATGATGAAACTGTCTCTCATGAGGACCGCCATAGGACAGGAAGAGCCACAGTTACCTCTGRTGCAGAGGATAAGTTCATTAGAGTTACCAGTCTCAGAAATTGCAGCCCAAATAAATGCTTCACAGAGTTCAAGTAACAGACACATCTCAACATCAACTGTTCAGAGGAGACTGCGTGAATCAGGCCTTCATGGTCGATTGCTGCAAAGAAACCACTACTAAAGGACACCAATTATAAGAAGAGACTTGCTTGAGCTAAGAAACACAAGCAATGGACATTAGACCGGTGGAAAAGTGTTCTTTGGTCTGGAGTCCAAATTTGAGATTTTTGGTTCCAACCGCAGTGTCTTTGTGAGATGCGGTATGGGTGAAAGGATGATCTGCGCATGTATATTTCCCACCGTGAAGCATGGAGGAGGAGGTGCTTTGCTGGTGACACTGTCTGTGATTTATTTAGAATTCAAGGCACACTTAACCAGCATGGCTACCACAGCATTCTGCAGTGATACGCCATCCCATCTGGTTTGGCCTTAGTGGGACTATCATTTGTTTTTCAACAGGACAATGACCCAACACACCTCCAGGCTGTGTAAAGGCTATTTGACCAAGAAGGAGAGTGATGGAGTGCTGCATCAGATGACCTGGCCTCCACAATCACCCGACCTCAACCAAATTGAGATGGTTTGGGATGAGTCAGACTGCAGAGTGAAGGAAAGGCAGCCAACAAGTGCTCAGCATATGTGGGAACTCCTTCAAGACTGTTGGAAAAGCTTTCCAGGTGAAGCTGGTTGAGAAAATGCCAAGAGTTTGCAAAGGCTGTCATCAAGGCAAAGGGTGGCTATTTGAAGAATCTCAAATATAAAATATATTTTGATTTGTTTAACACTTTTTTGGTTACTACATGATTCCATATGTGCTATCTCATAGTTTCGATGTTTTCACTATTATTCTACAATGTAGAAAATAGTACAAATAAAGAAAAACCCTTGAATGAGAAGGTGTTCTAAAACTTTTGACCYGTAGTGTATATAGTATATAAATATATCAACTAGAGAGGGTCATGTTTTAWTTTTTTWWATTTTATTTCACCTTTATTTAACCAGGTAGGCTAGTTGAGAACAAGTTCTCATTTYCAACTGCGACCTGGCCAAGATWAAGCAAAGCTGTGTGACACAGACAACAACCCATGTAAAGCTGGGGGTTATGAAATGACTGGGTCCTGACTGTCTTTATACAGTAGAGATGTAATGTACATAATGTCAGAGTATACATTATAATTAGATGTAGCCATTAATCAATGTGTGGTTGGACTGTTGCATGGTGGCTGGTTGGCCTGCGACTGAGTTGACAGTAATAAGCTCTGTGTGTTGGTTTGTCTGAGTAGCATGCTAACTTAAAGTAACTGGGCCACCCATCACCTTTACAAGCTGACAAACTGTGAACTGTGCTTTTGGTCCCACGTTCATGCTGTAGGCATGATTGAGACAGAGGACCGTGGTTGGTCCTGTCTAGGAGGGGTTTCTGTGTTACCCTAGCTGCCCAACACASCCAGCTTATTAAAAGGACAAAGCGTACGGTGCAGTACAGGATACCCTGTGAGCAGAGAGACAGTGGCGCAGTGACAAATGTTCCACTGAGAAAAGTGTGCTTTCTGACAGGAAGTAAACAGGAGGTTGTGTGTTTGTAGTGTCACACAGGAAGTGCGTGTGTATGTGTGGTTGAGAGGGCGGTCGGTTTGCAAGGTTGAGTGAGCGAGCGCCTCTCGTCTGACCAGGCCGTGCTAGCGAAAGGCTCAGACGAGAAGACATCGAGGTGAAAGGAAGGAAAAATCTATAAGCTATTCTATAAGCACAGGTGAATTAAGAAACAGGTTTATATTGCATGTCCAGTACTAGAGTCAAGTCCATTTCTCAGTGTGTATAAAACGGCAAGAAGAAAGAAAGCTATATTGTGGGATTGTGATTACATATAACTTTCTAAAATAATTTATACCAACAATAAGTATATCATATATTTACATATGTACATCATAAAGAGTATCAACACATGTAATACATATTTATAGAAACTTATACCAGACATATAAATGCATATATTCCATGGTATAGGCACACATACACTCAGTGAATATAGTGATATATTGCAATGCTGTGCTTGGGTAAGACTCAATGGAACATTCACATCATCTCAAGTAAGCTTGAAGCCAAAACAGTTCAGGTGTCGTATTGCTATATAAGAAAAAGACCCAAAGATCAAGGTCCTCAGCTTTTAGTTTTGACGCAGCTGAGATTCAAAAAAGTCCAATCAAATATTGCTTTTTTTTTTTTTTAGGTTTGTTTCTTTTGATTTGGGTCYTGAGGAGACAGAACAGAGTGAGAGGAGTTCAGTTTGACCACTCGCTGGCTCTGTAAATGATGGTGGGAGACAGACAGACAGCCTGCTGGGTCAAAGGGCAAGCCTYGAGCAGCACTGTAGTCAGATAGTTTAGAAGCAACACAACCTGATGGTTCTAGAAGTCAGAGAAGAGATCTTGAGGACCCAACTGAATAATAAATGGTGCGATGGTCCGAGGCTGGTAAAAGGGATTGTCAATGAAAAGACCACCTACAGTGAGGAGAAGAGCAGAGACAGATAGTGTAATTACTGTGGTGGCCCTGTAGGAGGCAGCATATCTTACTCTCTCCATAGGTTGTCATCTCTGCTCTGTCTGGCTGTACTGTACGTGGGGTTTTCATTGCACTGGGGCGGGTCAGGTTAATAAAGACATCAACAACTTAAGTTGCAACGGTTAACACTTTCTGACAAAATCAATCCAACTAAAATTAAAACGGAAAACTATTGGACATTTAAAAACAAACAAACTTTGGAGCTCATTCATTTAAAATATTAAAGCAGAGATGTGAGAAGACATGTAGCAGCTTTAAAAAAATTTTTTTAAGACAATGTGATTAGTACATAACTCTGACAAATCAATCACGTTTGATGGGTGATTTTGGAGAGGTATAGTAGGATGGCTGCATCACGACAAGAGAGGGAAAGCCCTGGGAGGGAAAGGAGGAAGGGAGAGGAGGAGGAAGATAGGGAGAGGGAGAGAGGGAGGGAAGATAGGGAGGAGAGATGGGAGAGCCCGTGAGGAGAGAGAGGGAGAGAGAGATGGAGAGCCCGTGCGAGAGGGAGAGAGGGAGGAAGATAGGGAAAGAGAGATGGAGAGCCCGTGGGAAGGGAGAGAGAGGGGAAGCCGTGGGAGGGGAGAGAGAGGGGAGGAAGATAGGGAGAGAGAGATGGAGAGCACGTGGGAGAGGAGAAGGAGGGAGAGAGGGAGGGAAGATAGGGAGAGAGAGATGGAGAGCCCGTGGGAAAGGGAGAGAGAGGGAGAGAGGGAGGAGATAGGGGAGAGAGAGGAGGGGAAGATAGGGAGAGAGAGATGGAGAGAACGTGGGAGAGGGAGAGAGCGGTGAGAGAGGGAGGAAGATAGGGAGAGAGATGGAGAGCCCGTGGGAATGAAGCGAAGGGGAGCCCATGGAAGAGAGGGGGAGAGGAGAGGGAGAGGAGGAGATGGAGAGAGCAAATGGGAAAGGGAGAGAGGGGGAGCCCATGGGAGAGAGGAAGAGAGGGATGAGGGAGAGGAGATGGCGAGAGGAGAGAGGGAGAGCCCATGGGAGAGAGGGGGACCCATGGGAAAGGGAGAGAAGAGGAGAGAGCCCATGGGAAAGGAGAGAGGAGATGAGGAAGAGAGAGCGGGATGGGGAGCCCATGGGAAGGGAGAGAGGAGGGAGAGAGAAGGAGAGAGAGAGCCTGGGAGAAGGGAGGAGAGAGAGGAAGAAAGGTGAAGGAGAGAGAGAGCCCATGGGAGAGGGAGAGAGGAGGAAGAGAAGGAGAGAGAGAGATGGGGAGCCCATGGGAGATGAAGCGAGAGGGAGCCCATGGGAAGGGAGAGAGTAGGAGAGAGAGAAGGAGAGAGGAGCCCATGGGAGTTGGGAGAGAGGAGGAAATAGAGGAGAGAGAGAGGCCCATGGAGAGGGAGAGGGGAGAGAGAGGAGAGAGAGAGATGGGAGACATGGGAGATGAAGCGAGAGGGGCCCATGGTTAGGGGGGTTGGGATCAGACACAGAATGGGCTTCGCCTGGCTGTCACTGAGCTTGGTTTCAACCAACCATTGGAGAGGACACTGGGACCTCTGGTCTATGGCTGGGCCTCATAGCGATAACCATGGAGATGGCAGTCCTAAATGGACCGTAACCCAAGGGGCTTTTCTCTCAATGGTGATAGGGACCACATCCTCTCAGCCACGGGCCAGCACGGACACACAACCTTCTCAGATTGACCCAAATATCCTCATATTAGATATATTTTAGGAGTCAATATAAGATCACTTTTAGGGTTTAACAGAAAATCTATATTTGGGTAAAAATATAGATGGATGCTCAATGAATTCCAAATTTGGACTTCACTGTTTTGTATACAGAACAGTGTGTTGTTGTGTAGTGAGCCATCAGACCAGGTAGGGAGCAGCGTTGTGACTGAACTGGTTAAACTCCGGTAGCCCCGGGGAGACGACTGACAGCTGAGTCACACTGATGCACTCACCAATAAAACAAATGAAAAAGTCAAACAACCACAGAAATGAACCAGGGCCCGGTWTCCCAAAAGCATCGTTATTAACGGTGCACTTAAAAACACTTGTAATCTAACGCCTGCCTCAGCTAAGTGCGTCGTTAGATGRGTTTTTGCCCTCCCGCGTCACTTTATACACAGAAGATCGCCTCTAAACATAGAATCACATGGTCTCTTTGTGACCACTGATAACTTCAGAACAAAGTTGACTACAAATACAAATTGGCCAATGTCTTTGCAATTGACACAAAAAGTGACATATACAAAGATGGTTCAAATGAAAAACCAGATGACTGCATGAAATTATAAACAGTAAACTATAGACCTGTTTCAATCATGTTGAAATACATTTCATGTTCAATCAACTGAGTTCTATTTGGCTACTTGTAGGCTACTGTCTGTAATTTGTCTCAATATATTTCATGATGTGTAGCGTAACATGTGCACAACGATTTGCCAAATCTGTGATTTAGTGCATTTAATTGGGTAAGCATTAGAATAAGCCGGCTATATATTTGCAGCCGTAGGCGGTAAAATCTCTCTAGTAGCTGATCCGTTGTCAGTATTGTGAAATAATTGTAATGTTTAGGAAAGGTTTTCATGGAGAAAGCTGATCCAAGAGCAGCTCTCCCTTTCTTTCAATCCTATCAGTATCGACATGCTCCAACGACGCACCTAGCCACTGTTCTCTCTGCTTGGTGTTTAGGGAAACATGTTACATCTTCGTCCGTTGTAGGAAAGATGCATCGTTAAACACTCGTAAATTATATCGCTATCGGGAAACCGGGCCCAGGACAAATTACATATCAGTCTCCATTGGTTGGAGGGGGTCCCTTGTTGCTGCTTTCCATTCTCCAGTGTGTAGCTGTGGTTCCATATTTCCATGTGTCCAGTGCTGTGCTGTGGGTGTATTCGATAGGACTCAGGGGAACCAGCCAACTAAGCAGCCATATCAGATTGCTGTGTGAACTGTGAATGGTGTTCACGGGATGGGTTCGGTGAGGGTTTGTAGGGGTCAGTCTCAGGGTTATGAGGGGTCGAGACCAGGGTTATGAGGGGTCAGACTCAGGGTTCTGAGGGGCAGACTCAGGGTTATGAGGGGTCAGACTGCAGGGTCTGAGGGGTCGACTCAGGTTGTGAGGGTTGAGTCAGAGCTCAGGGTTGTGAGGGTTCTGAGGGGTCAGGACCTCAGGGTTGTGAGGGGGCCAGACTCAGGGTTGTGGGTTAGGGGCAGACTCAGGGTTGTGAGGGGCCAGACTCAGGGTTCTGAGGGGTCAGACTCAGGGTTTGAGGGGCCAGACTCAGGGTTGTGAGGGGCCAGACTTCAGGGTTATGAGGGGTGCGATGGGTTCGAGGGGTCAGACTCAGGGTTGTGAGGGTTTGAGGGGTCAGACTCAGGGTTTGAGTTAGAGGGTGCAGACTCAGGTGTAGGGGGCTAGACTAAGGGTTTGAGGGGGTCAGGGTTATGAGGGGTCAGACTCAGGGTTTGTGAGGGGCCAGACTCAGGGTTATGAGGGGCCAGACTCAGGGTTGTGAGGGGCCAGACTCAGGGTTTGAGGGGCGCAGACTCAGGGTTGTGAGGCAGACTCAGGTTATGAGGGTCAAGACTCGGGTTATGAGGGGCAGACTCAGGGTTATGAGGGGTCAGACTCAGGGTTGTGAGGGCCAGACTCAGGGTTATGAGGGGCGAGACTCAGGTGTGAGGTTGGGCCAGACTCAGGGTTATGAGGGGTCAGACTCAGGGTTGTGAGGGGTCAGACTCTCAGGGTTATGAAGGGTCAGACTGAGGGTTGGTGGAGTGGTTTGAGGGGTCAGACTCAGGTTATGAGGGGTCAGACTCAGGGTTGTGAGGGTCAATAGGCTTGAGGGGTCAGACTCAGGGTTATGAGGGGTCAGATCAAAGTCATCCCAAATATTAAGGGTGGTGTTGTTGAGTATAGTTCGTTGTATGAGTGTTGGGTGAGATCGGCTCCTACGGTTTGTGAGGATTCACTGTGGGGGGCATAGAATTGGATCTGGCAACTCGGGTTTATCGAGGCGAGACCTGTCCCTGTTACTGAACCTCAGATCATAAACCTGAGTGCGGTATAGAACGGGGTCCTCAATAAACCCTGAGTCCCTGACCCCTCAACAACAGGCGTTTATGGAGGTCTGGGCAAGCACCTCGGGTTCTCCGAGTCATAAGGGTCAGACGTCAGGAGTGTTGAGTGGAGCCGTCCAAGACTCAGGTCTATGAGGGTCAGTAAAACTCAGGAGTTAATGAGGGGTCAGAACAAAGACAGGTGATGATTATCCATCAAGATACATCACATAGAGGCAAAAAAATTGGTCATTCCATTTCATTCAGTCAATTCAGGATTTAAACTGAAATTATAATCGGAATTCTCCCTAAATAAACTGAATTGAAATGTAATGAAATGACAGCAGTAGGTCTGAGCTTCGAACTATTAGAATATCTATTTTCAAATACAATATATTTTGTGGTCAATTTACAGTGTACAAATTATTATAATTATGTTGACCTCTGGTACTGAATCACTACACTGCTAAAATCTCTGCTCCCATGCCACCACCATGTAACTTCCTGTTCCAACCAGGAAATAGCTTCTCTAGCCAAATAGAGAGTGCTACAATAGCGTAGCCCATAAGGCTGTATATACTATTACTGTCCCTTGTTTCAGTTAGACAACAGGCAGTGCTCAGATTGTTGTAGGATATATACCGGTAAAGGTTTTATTTGTCCACAATAGTTCCATTATAATTGCTATGCATCCTTCACACAGCTCAGGGTTACAGAGAATGTGTTCTGTGTCAAATTGCAAGGCCTAAATCTTTCCTACTTAAGAACAGAAACAACGAATAACAAAAAAGTCTGATATAATTTAGATTCAAAAGAATGAGGTAACAATTCACAGTACAAATCCTTCAAGTTTTATTTTTATTTCATTTTTTAGAAATCTTTATCAGCAAAATACACTTCTTTTACAAATCATCTTCTGCTCAAGTCCTTTTGTTCACTTCTCCCTCCATATGTAGGACAAATAAAAAGACTCAGAATCCCTTCTAGTGGGGTGTTTTGGGGTCCCTGTTCTAAAAGAAGGAGTAGTGGGGGATGGGGTAGGTGGGTATTTTCATAACAGGCAACAGAAGCATTCTGTTGGGGGAGAAACCTTGAGGGGAGACATGAAAACAGAAAATACTCCACATGAGTCCACGGCAGGCAGGGCAAAAGAAAAACAAACGCTTCTGTTCTGATCTACTAGCTACTATACCCAGAGTCTAGGCCACAGAACTAGAATCAATAGAATACCAGGTTATCCATTTTTTAAATGCTATCGTCAAAGCAGCATTGCTCTATTCATTTAATTTCTATGGTCTAGGCCCTAGACAGACCCTGTGTGCAGAGCTATACAGTAGAACACAGAGGGGCAATGTGTGAGAGAGGAGGAGYAAGGAAGACCAACATGTCAATGGTGGTGAACAATGCAGGGCTGTGGTTGGTTGGCTGGTTTCTTTGTGTCTTTGTTTATAGGTACTGTAATATGGAAAGGATATTATTGTGTTCTTGAGTGTGTGTTCTTGAGTGTGTGTTTCTCACAGTCTTGAACCCATATAGAAATCCCAAAGCAGCAACACGAGGCTGAGCGCCACACACCAGTGAGAGTCAGATAGATAGATAGATAGACTATAGTGGGGACAATTAACCAGCATGCAACAGCATCTCAGAAGCACTGATGGGGACTGGGGGGGTAGTGGACAGGATATGTTATCTGATCTCACAGCAGCCAATACCAGGACTTCAATAATGCCATGACTGACACGACTGGGCGGGTACTAAAGGAACACTGGTAATATAGCAGGCAGAGACCAGGCTGGGTCGGGCCGAGCCACAAGGGTTAAATTGGGTATTTTAGACCTTACGGTCCTGGCCCATAGACTATCATAAGTATTCACCCACTTGGATTTCTTCACATTTTATTGTGTTACAAAATGGGATTAAAATGGATGTAATTATAATTTTTGGTCAACGATCTACACAAAATATTCTGTAATGTCAAAGTGGAAGAAAAATTCGAACATTTTTAAAGATGAATGAAAAAGAAAACATTAATATCCTGATTAGATAAGTATTCACCCCCCTCAGTCAATACATGTAAGATACACCTTTGGCAGTGATTACAGCTGTGAGTCTTATTAGGCAAGTCTCTAAAGCCTTGTTCACATTGGCAGTTTGAAGTGACTCAAGTKCACATTTCAAACCTTCGTAGGTGGTTTGAAGTCCGATACAAATTTGATTCCTGGGCATGTGACTTGTGTCTAAACTGTGAAATCTGATATTCTTACCCTCAAGTGGTTTTAGACTGTTACTTGGCATAACTTGTTGCTTGCTAGCTACTCTGTTGACAGTTTGACAAGAACATGTGGTTGTTATTTATTTATTTATTTTACAAACAAATTACTGAATGTGCTAGAAAGCTAAATAGCTACCTAGCTAATAGCTACCTAGCTAATAGCTAAATAGCTACCTAGCTAATTAGTTGAATGTATTAAGGCAGGCAGTGTGAACAAGGCTTAAGAGCTTTGCACACCTGGATTGTGCAATATTTGCCCATTATTAATTTCAAGATGTCAAGGTGTTGGGGATCATGGCTAGAGAGCAACTTTCAAGTCTTACCATCGATCATCAAGCAGATTTAAGTCACAACAGTAACTTGGCCACTCAGGAACATTCACTGTCTTCTTGGTAAGCAACTCCAGTGTAGATTTGTCCTTGTGTTTTAGGTTATTGTCCTGCTGAAAGGTGAATTCATCCTCCAGTTACTGATGGACAGAAGACTGAATCAGGTTTTCCTCTAGGATTTTACCTTTGCTTAGCGCCATTGCGTTTGCTTTTATCCTGGAAAAATTACCCAGTCTTTGCCGATGTCAAGCATACCAATACCATGATGCAGCCAACACCATGCTTTAAAATAAGGAGACAGTTACTCAGTGATGTGTGGTGTTGCACCAAACATAAGGCTTTGCATTAAGGCCAAAAAGTGTGTTCCTTTGTCATGTTTTTTTAAGGTATTACTTTAGTGCCTTGTTGCATACATGATGCAGCTGCAGTTCAAAAGACACGCATCTTCGAGTCTAGTGGTAAATACACACCACCATAATTATATAACTTGAACCATAGCTTAAAAGAGAATATTCAAATGTCTGATTTGTTATTGTTACCATCTACCAATCATGCCGCTTCTCTATGAGGGCTTTCAAAAAAGGTCCTTGAATCTTGAATCTGTGTTTGAAATGGAATACTGGACTGAGAGACCTTAGTTTGTTGTATGTTGGGGACGAGGAAGGGGAAGTCATTCAACAATCATGTCAATTCTATTATTTCAAAAAGAGAATTGGCGGCTCAGATCAAATTCGTTGTAGTATAACAAAAGTATTTGGTGCCGGGTTTCAAAAGCCATACTTGAAGAAAGGAAACAACCTGCACTCACTCAAATATTCTTGAACTTTTAATATATATTTTTAGCAGCAGCAGTCTTAAACAAATGGACGCGTTTCGGCGTCCGTCCTTCGTCAGCATTTGGAAAACAAACACATTTCAGTACAGCGTCTTTCTTTTTGAACAGTATTTAATGGATGTAAAATAATAACAGTATGGCAATGTGTTGTCATCTATAAATGTGGGTGGATGACTATTGTTCTCCAAAAGCTGCCTGTCTGTTGTTCTGACAAAATACATGAATATTTAAAGAATATTTCAGTGAGTGCAGGTCTGTCCTTTCTTCAAGTAAACCACTATTATTTCAACACAGAGTGAGTCCATGTGACTTATGTGATTCACCCTCTGAAAAAAGGGATGAATACTTTTGCAACAACATATTTTAGTTATGGAAAAAGTATTAATTTGTAAAAAATATGTAGAATTTTCTTTTACTTTGACATTATGTGAGTACTTGGTGTAGATCAATGACAAAAAATAACAATTACATCTGCTTCAATCCACTTTGTAACGCAACAAAATGTGGAAGATCCAACGGGTGAATGTTTATGATCACTGTATACCTGGATAATACCAAACCGTACAGCACTCCCCAGTTCTAAATAAAGGAATATGGAGCCTGGAGTCCAGCCCCATGCTAGGTCTAAGCCCATATTCAAAAAAGTATATAGAGCAGGAGTGCTGAGCTCTATATGGACAGGTCCCACCTGTCAAAGGCAAAACTGATCCTATATCAGCACTCCCTACACTGAGACTCTTTGTGAATACGAACCCATGGTTCTCTGGCGGTTCCTTTTAGAATATGTGTGTCTACCCTGTAACCAGCCCGGTCCAGTCTCCCATCCGGAACATAAGATTCATTCAAAGCCCCCAGACCCAGAAACAGGCAGCTCTCTCTGTGAACAGAGGGGGAGGGCCTCGCCAGTGCCACGCAACAACACACAAGGACCAGTTGGTTTCAGAGTTAGGGGTTTGTGTGATGGGGAGGAGGAGAGAGGGGGGAGGAGGGGGAGAGGGAGGGAGCGCAGGAGGGAGGGAGGCGAGGGAGGGAGGGAGGGAGGGGAGGAGGGAATGAAAGAGAGAGAGCAGCAGAGAGAGAGTCATTATATTCTCTCTCCTTCTTTTTACACATAATCATCACAATTTTTTTGGGCTAGTATCACCATATAATCTGTAAGACAAAGTGGGTGTGAGTGATTGAGCATCGTGAGTGTTGCTGTCCTCAAACCGCTAAGTGCTATATTGAATTATGCTGAGAGAGTGAAAGGGGAGGGGAGGGGAGAGGAGGGGAGGGGAGAGGAGTGGAGGAGAGCAGAGCACATTGAATCTGATCTAGTTTTGTAGCGATGAAAGAGACTATGGGAGATATTCAAACCCTCCAGAGATCTTAGACAAGCTACTGGCTGCCTGGCAGAGACTGAGCAGGCCACAGCTGACTGACCGACCAGCCAGTCTAGCCAGAGGACCAGCCAGTCTAGCCAGAGGACCAGCCAGCCTAGCCAGAGGACCAGCCAGAGGACCAGCCAGCCTAGCCAGAGGACTAGCCAGTCTAATCTAGGAGTGGGAAGCCTACACTATGTGGACAGTAGGGCTGATCCCATTTAGTTGACTGGTCGATTGTTTGGTCGATAGGCTGTTGGTCGAGCAATATTTTTTTAGTCGAGCAGTAGCAAATATCTATAAAATGTATGGCACACGAGACACCCGTCTGATTCACGCATGTCTCAGTAGACTAATCCATTGCGTAGGCCGTGGGATGGTACACCAGTACCACCAGTATTCCTCTATCTTATTTGTTGTGTTCTGGTTGAGTGAGYGCGCACGCGCACCTGATTATCCATAGAAGTAGGTCTAGGCTACCTGGCCAGCGTGCACATGTAGGCATATAAATGTGCCCATCTGGGGATCTGATAGTGTTTCTGATTGTCTTAACTCACCACCACCACAGGTTCTCAAAGTAATGTTTTKTTCACCTCAAACAGCAAGTAAACAAAGTCTGTTTTTCCATCCATTGAGAATGACAATAGTTCCTCAACGTAGCCTATTGGAAAAAACTCTCTCTTTTGACCACTCGGTGTGAAAGGGGAAAAATATGTCCTGCTCTTATCTGGTGGAAAATAGGCCTAATTGATAACTTCAAATCTCTTTTCYCAAATCGTCTACAGCTGTGTCTGTCCGAAGCTCACTGGCGCAGAATATTTTATGCAAGTTTGCCTAGCGTGAAATTCAAGACCGTACCAAGTTGATAGTTGATACAATGTTTCAAGTTCCTTGCATTCAGTGTGTAGCCAATGTGATTTATAGGATATTTATTATTATCAGGATATTTTCTACCTGCAGGCTTCAATGTTGTTATTTGTTAGCTTTATGTAGGCTATTTTTACATAGTTGGCAATAAAAGTTACTTTTAGAATTTTGATTAACCACATGATAATGATTTTATCAGAACAGATGACCAATGTTCCCTCTAAGAGTTGTGCGGGCGCGCAGTAGASCCGAGACTGCCTCGCAGTGCGCATAACAAAAATCTGCCCACGGAGAGGTGCACGAGATTGAACTTTACTCAACTTTTTAGAGGTTTCCCTGTTCGTTAACACTATCAAGTCAACGTTTCCCTTTACTGTGGGAATGGTGATCAAATCAACGCAATATTACACACTTTCTTTCTTTCTTTTCTCCCCAATTGTTATCTTGTCTCATCGCTGCAACTCCCCAACGGTCTCGGGAGGCCAAGGTCAAGTCATGCGTCCTCCCAAACATGACCCGCCAAAATGCACCTGCGAGCTTAACCCGGAAGCCAGCCGCACCAATGTGTCGGAGGAAACACCGGTCACCTGACAACCGAGGTCAGCCCGCACYCWCCCAGCCCACCACAAGGAGTCGCTAGAGCGCGAGGAGCCAAGTAAAGCCTCCTGGGCCAATTGTGCGCCGCCCTATTGGACTCCCAGCTGGTTGTGATACAGACCGGGATCGAACYKGGGTCTCTAGTGATGCCTTAGACCGGTGCGCCACTCGGGAGGCCAATATTAGCCACCATTGTATTTTGAGACAGGCTTGAATAAGCTAAGTAGCCAATAGGCAGAGGGTAGCATAATATGTCTGATTGTCTGTAATAATGGTATTGGAATAATAATGCATTTTATTTTTTAAWMTTTTTTCTTGCATCAAACAACACAGCAACATTTTCAGTCACCTCCTTGTCTGAAGGACAAGTGGATAAACACTCTTACTGACAGTTGTGGCTGCGTTGCGTGATGTAATGTTGTCCTCTACCCTCTTGCCCTTTGTGATGTTGTCTGTGCCCAACAATGTTTGTACCCCTGTTTTGTGCTGCTACTATGTTGTTGCTGCTGCCATGTTGTGTTGCTACTATGTTGTGCTGCCATTTGTGTTGCTACCATGTTATTATCATGTTTGTGTTGCTGTGTTTTCATGTGTTGCTGCTATGCTGTGTGTTGCTTAGGTCTCTATGTAGTGTTGTCTCTTTGTCGTATGCAGTTTTTGTGTTATATTTTATTAAAATGTTTAATCACAGCCCCCCGTCCCCGCCCCCGCAGGAGGCCTTTTGGTAGGCCGTCATTGTAAATAAGAATTTGTTCTTAACCTGAACTTGCCTAGTTAAATAAAGGTTAAATAAAATGAATAATAAAAAATATAAACAGGTTAATGTCAAGCCCTGCAGTTTTTTTCAAAAAGCATTATGTTATTGTAGGCATTGATTGAAACACCACACATTGGGCTGCTACTGTAGGTTTGCAATGATAGAAACACTATTTCCATGTTAAAATGTTACACGGAACCCAAACCGGCTCGCGCCGTGCGCTATCGTGCATAAAGATATTTTGCCCCCCCACACCAAACGCGATCACGACACGCAGGTTAAAAAATATCAAAACAAACTCTGAACCAATGACATTCATTTTTGGGGTACCGGTCGACAAAGCTCAATCTCTGAAACTATGTTATGGGCAAATTTAGTCTAGTTAGTTTGCGCTTGCTAAGGAGATACTCTTGTGTTGTTGTTTTGTCCAACTGCTTTGCTTTATCTTGGCCAGGTCGCAGTTGGTAAATAGAACTTGTTCTTCAACTGGCCTACCTGGTTAAATAAAAGTGAAATTAAAAAAATATAAGACCAATTTTTGGCTTTAATTGCAGGGCCGACAGACAACTTACTATTGAGAGTAAGAATAGTACCAATACCACCAGTGCAATTTAAAATATGGTTGTGCCATCAGCAAGTTTCTGCTTATATCCATCACTGGACAGTACTCAATTAGTTCATTGTCAACTTAAAAAGGTTGATGGTAGTTAGGCCATATTCACACTACGAGAGATGAAGGAGAGTCTGAGAGTGGTTGGCGAAAAAGAAGGATATCTACTATTTGAATTTACATTAATATCATTGCCTTACCTTTTCGTTTGTAGCTGGCAATGCAACATTCTTGGTCCACAGCCTCAATTTTTTGATCAAATCATTAGAAGTCGATTGCTATGGAGGTAAAAGCAAATAGAAGACTAAACATTGATAATTCCCTGGGAGTCTCTTGCCTGAGTGGCTCAAGAAAGTTTCAAGCAAGAAAAAAAAAATTGAGATTTAAAGCTACGGTGATAATCTTCAGAATGCAACAGGCTGTTACTACAATTACAGGTAATTCAATAAAACAAGTTTCAAAGATAAGGAAAATGTTAATTTCAGCTTTTTTTAAAAACCATGCTCTGCCTATTATCAATTTTACGGTAGAGTGTTGCTTAACGAAAATAATTCGTTTACACTTTGCTTGCTTAAAGGGCAACTGTCGGGCGAGTGTTGTACGAGGACTGGTCGAGACGTGACAAGTTCGCAACTTTACATGGCTGTAATAGTGAGCCAGGGTATTTTGCGAAAAGTCTAGTGTGGAAGGTCAGCTATCTCAAACTGAAGTAATCAGGCCAAAATACCGAGCCAGGCACGCAAGGAACGTGCCCAGGGGCCTACCTCCGAGCTGGGCCCCCATTGATTTTTTAGTCATTCAGATATTCTATAAACATGGCATTAGTCATTACAAAATGGTTAAATTACAGGAATTGCACATTTGTAATTGCAAAAAAAATTATCTCTGCCCCATGGCAAATGAGTAGAAGAGCATAAAAATTGCTTTAAAAACTGGCAAACATTTTCTCTACGCCCCCATGGCAAATGTTGTAGAATTGCGGAAATTAACCTGTGAAAAATAATACATTTTCTGTTTTTCGTCTTTTTTTTTTTTTTTTCCCCCCCCACCCCCCCGCCCATCCCCTAATTTGTCCTATTTGAGCTAGCTTGCTAGTTGCTAGCTATTTGTCCTAGGATAAAAACAGTGGGGTTTATTTTACCTGAAGTGCACCACCACGTCCCTCCTACTCCGACAACTAATCCACACACAAGACGGCCAAGAGAATCGTTTCTAGTCATCTCTCCTCCTTCCAGGCTTTTTCATCTTTGAATTTATATGGTGATTGGCATCTACACTTTCATAGTAATACCACGACAACAGGCAAAACATTTTGTCTTTCAATCACCCACGTGGGTATAACCAATGAGGAGATGGCATGTGGGTACCTGCTTCTATAAACCAATGAGGAGATGGGAGAGGCAGGACTTGCAGCGCGATCTGCGTCAGAAATAGAAAGGAGTTCTATTTTAGCCCTTGGCATCGCAGACGCTCATTGGCGCGCGCGAGGAGTGTGGGTGCAATAATTGAATAACATGGATTTCTAAATGTATTTTGTGACGCTCGCGCACACGACGTGTCTGGTATGGTCAGCATGTAAGTGGATGCATTATCACCATAGTTTTTGATGGTAGGCCACTCTGGTAGGTCTACATTATGATCAAATATACACAGTAGCATACTTGACCACTGTTAAAACTGTAACTTAAAGCAGGTACAGCCTCAGTGTTCACAGTAAAACTGTAACTTAAAGTGGGTACAGCCTCAGTGTTCACAGTAAAACTTAAAGTGGGTACAGCCTCAGTGTTCACAGTAAACACGCGCTGGAAGTTGCACAGAATTTTCACAACGTTCAAGTTTGCGCCCAGCAGACCTGGAATTTGCTCAGTGACACAAATAATTTGAGGGAACATTTGTGACGATACTCTCGGTCGACATAAACTCTTTTTTTTTGTCGGGGACAGTCCTAGTGTAGAGTGAATTAAACAGTTCCGCTGTTAATGTATCCCTTGTTTATAAGGATATAGTAGAGCTTTGAGATACAATTGGTTGGAAGAGGTTGTGTGTGACTGTGTGTATTGTACTGCATTACAGTAGAGCTAGCTTTGGTTAGAAGCTAGTCTACAGACGTAGTGTTAGTGGGTATAACCCATATAGACGGTCCTTGTGTGTGTTGGTGGCATCGGTCTCTGCCTGGGCTGGGCAGCTTTGAATGGGCTATCTGGCTGTGGATAGAGAGCAGGGGGGTTACACTGAGGAGAGGAGAGAGATGTCCAGAGAGTCAGGATGGGCAGACGGACGGACGGACGGACAAGCAGAAGGGCAGAACAAGCAGCAGTCTGGACACTCAGGCGGGKGAAGAAGCGCAGCAAGGCTTGCTCCAACCACAGAAAGAACCAAAAGGTTATGATCAGTTCCACTTTTAATTTAGCTTTTAAATTCGCCCAATTCTTCAGTTTCAATTTCGACCTCTATATGTAACTCAGATTCAATGGGAATATACAGTGTTGTTTTCCAGTAGGGCCTCCAACAGGTGTAGGAAGGAAAAGAATAGTGAGGTAGGTGTTAACCCTACAGACTTACCATAGGCTGGGGCGGCTGCAGCACTGTATCCATATGGAGTCCCGAAGCCTGTCACACATGTTAAAGCCATGTAGACTATTAGTATCGCTGGTACACAACACTTACTCTGGAGGGAGGAATGGCTCGGATGGACAAGCGACTAGATCCTACTAACCTATCCCCCCCTGGGGAGGGAGGAAATGACTGGATACGGCCCATCAACTGGAAACATCACGCTTGGGTACAGGCGGTCCAATACCCATCCAGTGCGAATGAATCGCGCACAATAGGCGGAGTTGTGATAGAACCAAAAGAGACATCTTACCTCAGCCTAACTCTAGGCAATAGGAAGCTGGGATGATCCGCTCGTAAAAAGTGCGCTCGAACGGAGAGACATGGATGTGATCCGAGAACAAAGGGTCCTGACTGCTACTAACACTACAAACTATCTACTACTCTGGAGCGAGGTGCACAAGCTATCTGACTCGGATGGGAACACTGCTAACATCCTTCCGATGCTTTGATTCTGGCGGCCCACACCGGGGCAACCTGCACCTAATGGAGGGAAGGACCATGGACTGGATGGGACAGACACAGTTACAACAACTATCTCTGGAGGGAGGAATATGGACTAGCGATGGGGAACGACAGCGAGAAGCGCGCACCTGTAAACAGGTCTACTCATCGATGCGCAGGGACGTAATGCTGAGGACAACTGAGAGGGAGGAAAAAATGAACTCGGCGATTGGACAGAACATCTGAGACCAGGATTAAATTTTGTAATGTTATCTCACTAATCTAACTCTGGAGGAGAGACTGGATGCACACACTTTACACCTGAGAGGATGACGGACACATACACAGTCCTGGAGGAGGAATGACTGATGGGACAAACACTGACACTACTACTGGAGGGAGGATGACTGGATGGACAACACTACACTACTCTGGAGGGAGGAATGACTGGATGGGACAACACTACACTACTCTGGAGAGGGAATGACTGGATGGGACAACACTACACTACTCTGGAGGGAGGAATGACTGGATGGGGCAACACTACACTACTCTGGAAGGGAGAATGACTAGGATGGGACAACCACACAACTACTTCACTGGAGGGAGGAAATGACTGGATGGACAACAACTACACTAACTCTGGAGGGAGGAGATGACTGGATGGGACAACACTACACTACTCTGGGGGGAGGAATGACTGGATGGGACAACACACACTACTCTGGAGGAGGAATGACTGGATGGGACAACACTACACTACTCTGGAGGAGGGGAATGACTGGATGGACAACACTACATACTCTGGAGGGAGGAATGACTGGGATGGGACAACACACACTACTACACTGGAGGGCAGGGAGGAATGACTGGATGGGACAACACTAACATAACTCTGGAGGGAGGAATGACTGGATGGGACAACATACACTACTCTGGAGGGAGGAATGACTGGATGGGACAACACTACACTACTCTGGAGGAGGAATGACTGGATGCGGAACAACACTAACATCTACTGCTGGAGGGAGGAATGACTGGATGGACACACTAACACTACCTGGAGGAGGGAGGAATGACTGGATGGACAACACTACACTACTCTGGAGGAGGGGAATGACTGGATGGGACAACACTATACACTACCCTGGAGGGAGAGGAAAACTGGATGGGACAACACAAACTACTCTGGAGGGAGGGAGAAGACTGGATGGGACAACACTACACTACTCTGGAGAGAGGAAATGACTGGTATGGGACAAACTACACTACTCTGGAGGGAGGAATGACTGGATCCTGGGGACAACACTACACTACTCTGGAGGGAGGAATGACTGGATGGGACAACACTACACTACTCTGGAGGGAGGGAATGGAACTGGATGGGACAACACTACACTACTCTGGAGGGAGAGGAATGACTGGATGGGACAACACTACACTACTCTGGAGGGAGGAATGACTGGATGGACACACTACACTACTCTGGAGGGAGGAATGACTGGAATGGACAACATACACTACTCTCGGAGGAGGGAAAGGACTGGATGGGACAACACTACACTACTCTGGAGGAAGGAGGAATGACTGGATGGGACAAACTACACTACTCTGGAGGGAGGAATGACTGGATGGGACAACACACATACTCTGGAGGAGGAATGACTGGATGGGACAACACTACACTACTCTGACTCGAGAGGGAATGACTGGATGGACAACACTACACTACTTGGAGGGATGGGAGGTAATGACTGGATGGGACGAACACTACACTACTCTGGAGGGAGGAATGACTGGATGGGACAACACTACACTACTCTGGAGGAGGGAGGAAATGAACTGGATGGGACAACACTACACTACTCTGGAGGAGGAGCTGGATGGACAACACTACACTACTTCGGGAGGGAGGAAGACTGGATGGGACAACACATACACTACTCTGGAGGGAGGAGATGACTGGATGGGACAACACAACACTACTCTGGAGGGAGTGAGGAATGACTGGATGGGACAACACAACATACTCTGGAGGAGAGAATGACTGGATGGGAACAACACTACACTACTCTGGAGGGAGGATGACGGATGGACAACACACACTACTCTGGGAAAGACTGATGGACGCTGATTAGTATCTGATGAGTCTG
>NW_019942669.1:329819-331704 GCF_002910315.2 Salvelinus sp. IW2-2015 | reverse complement strand
CGACTGCATAAATGATAACACACACACCACACACACCACACACACACACACACACACACACACACACACACACACACACACACACACACACACTAGCCAGCTAGTGTGCACCAACCTCCATTGAGTTGTATCAAAGTTCTTAGAGAGTCAGTGTTTGTGTGTGTGTCTTATAAACTGTTCCAGTGGAGAAACGGCCGGTGCATTCCTCACCTCCATGGCGAAGCGTTTGTCATGGCTGCCCCCGCTCTCTGATATGAGCTCGTACTTCAGACCTCTGCGTTTCTCATTGAGCTCCATGACAGGGTTTTTACCGCTGGCCGTCAGAATAGGACCCTGAGTTCGGACCTGCGAGACCACACGAACAGAATAAACATGTGATTACAGACAGATAACATAACCAGCAACACTGGATCACCATAGAATGTACACTATATATACAAAAGTATGTGGACACCCCTTCAAATTAGTGGATTTGGCTATTTCAGCCATACCCGTTGCTGACAGGTGTTTAAAATCGAGCACACAGCCATGCATTCTCCATAGACAAACAATGAGTTTCCATGGCCGAGCAGCCGCACACAAGCCTAAGATCACCATGCGCAATGCCAAGCGTTGGCTGGAGTGGTGTAAAGCTCGCCACCATTGTACTCTGGAACAGTGGAAACGCGTTCTCTGGAGTGATGAATCACGCTTCACCATATGGCAGTCCGATGGACGAATCTGGGTTTGGTGGATGCTAGGAGAACGCTACTTGCCCGAATGTATTGTGCCAACTGTAAAGTTTGGTGGAGGAGGAATAATGGTCTGGCGCTGTTTTTCATGGTTTGGTCTAAGCCCCTTAGTTACAGTGAATGGAAATCTTAACGCTACAGAATACAATGGCATCTATGCTTCCAGTGGGAAGGCCCTTTCCTGTTTTARCATGACAATGCCCCCATGCACAAAGTGAGATCCATACAGAAATGTTTTGACTAGATCGGTGTGGAAGAACTTGACTGGCCTGCATAGAGCCCTGACCTCAACCCCATCGAACACCTTTGGGATGAATTGGAACGCCGACTGAGAGCCAGGCCTAACCACCCAACATCAGTGCCCAACCTCACTAATGCTCTTGTGGCTGAATGGAAGCAAGTCCCCGCAGCAATGTTCCAACATCTAGTGGAAAGCCTTCCCAGAAGAGTGGAGGCTGTTATAGAAACAAAAAGGGGGGACCAACTCCATATTAATGCCCATGATTTTGGAATGAGATGTTCCACGAGCAGGTGTCCACATACTTTTGGTCATGTAGTGTATATTGCTTCTGGTGGCCTTGCGTGTGCGTGTGTGTGTGTGTGTGTGTGTGTGCCCGTTACGAGACAGGGACATTTTCATTGTTCATTTATTATGGATACCCACATACATGTAGATATGTTATGCTCATCAAAGACAATCAACCACTCTGTCTCCATGTACCAGAATGCTGCCGTTGGTAAGGACATTCTCACCTTCACTGTTAAGGCTGCAAGTACTGTCAACAAAATACAACCTAGCACTCTGGTACCCTGCAAACCATGATCCATTTTGTATTCTACATGAGTCAAATGTAATGGAGTCCATTGCCCATGTTGTAAATGGCTGCTGTTCATAGAAGGATGCCAAGAAGCTGCTTAATACCAGCCCCCCGTGGCATGCTGGGATGCCTCGGGTGTAGGTGCAAGCTGGTGGCGCTGATATTTGGCAGTCTCGGCAAGGTACATAGGCTTGCAGGGTGTGGCCTCCAGATTGCGGGTCAGACAAAAACTAGCTAAAAGGTACTGCTCTGTTTCAGCTGTCGGGCAGCCTAGCTGTGTGGAGAAGAGATGCTTTCTGTACCCTTGAGTGCCACGCATACAGGGACCTTTGAAAT
>NW_019942669.1:319819-327319 GCF_002910315.2 Salvelinus sp. IW2-2015 | reverse complement strand
GCCCCCATGCTGTTGCTGCTATACAACTATTAGTACTATCTAGTAGTTCTATCACACCGACCCGACCTGAACCGACCCAGATGTTTAGTTTCACAGTCCTTTCTAGCACCGCTCCATCTACTATGGTGAATGTGTAGGCCAAGTACAGCCTGCAACACTCCCACACTGTACACTGCATTGTAAAACACARTCACAAATCAAATCATATCAAATGTTATTTGTCACATGCTTCGAAAACAACAGGTGTGGACCATTAGTGACATGCTTACATACGGGACCTTCCCAACATTACAGAGAAAGGTAGAATAATAATAACACGATGAGTAATGATAACTTAGTTATATACACTGGGTACCAGTACTGAGTCAATGTGCAGGGGTACGAGGTCATTGAGGTAGATATGTACATATAGGTACAGTAGGGGTCAAATGACTAAGCAACAYGATAGATAATAAACAGTAGCAGCAGCGTTTGATGAGACAAAAGAGTTAGTGCAAAACGGGTCAATGCAGATAGTTAAATAGTTCATCAATATCTACTCTGACTAACTATTTATCAGTRTTATGGCTTGGGGGTTAGAAGCTGTTCAGGGTCCTGTTGGTTCCAGACTTGGTGCATCGTTACTACCTACCGTGCGGTAGCAGAGAGAACAGTCTATGYATTGGGTGGCTGGAATCTTTGAGAAATGTTTAGGCCTTCCTCTGACACCGCCTGGTATAGAGGACCTGGATGGTAGGGAGCTCGGCCTCAGTGATGTACTCGGCCGTACGCGCCACCCTCTGTAGTGCCTTGCGGTCGGATTCCAAGCAGTTGCCATACCAAGTGATGCAGCCAGTCAAGATGCTCTCAATGGTGCAGCTGTGGAACTTATTGAGGATCTGAGGACCCGTGCCAAACCTTTTCAGCCTCCTGATGGGGAAGAGGCAGTGTCGTGCCTTCTTCACGACTGTCTTGATGTGTCTGGACCATGTCAATTCAGTACTGATGTGGACACAGAGGAACTAGAAGCTCTCGAACCCGCTCCGCTACAGCCCTGTCGATGTGGATGGGGCGTGCTTGGCATTCTGTTTCCTGTAGTCCAGGATCAGCTCCTATCTATTGCTGACGTTGAGGGGGAGGTTGTTGGGATACGTATGTACGTCCGGTCACTGTGGGGACGACGTCGTCGATGCACTTATTAAACTCTTCAATGCCATCGGACAAATCCCGGAACATATTCCAGTATGTACTAGCAAAACAGTACTGTAGCTTAGAATCCGCTTCATCGGACCACTGGTACTTCCAGTTTGAGTTTTTTCTTGTAAGGAGGGATCAGGAGGATAGAGTTATGGTCAGAGGGCAAGGAAGAGCCATGTATACGTTTCTGTGAGTGGAGTAAAGGTCATCTAGTTGCACAGGTGACATGCTGGTAAAAAATGTTTCCTGCATTAAAATCCCTGGCCACGAGAAGTGSCGCCTCTGAGTGTGRATTTTCTTGTTTGATTATGGCCCTCTGCAGCTCGTTGAGTGCGGTTTTAGTGCCAGCATCAGTTTGTGGTGGTAAATAGACAGCTACGAAAAATATAGATGAAAACTCTTGATATATATAGTATGGTCTACAGCTTATCATGAGGTATTCTAACTCAGGCAAGCAAAAACTCAAGACTTCCTTAATATTAGAGATTGGGCACCAGCTGTTGCTAACAGAGAGACACACTCCTCCCCCCTCATCTTACCCAAGGCRGCCGACCGTTCTTGACGATGCATGGAAAAGCCAGCGAGATGTAAATTACCCATGTCCTTGTTCAGCCACGACGCCGTCAAACATAGAATATTACAGTTCTTCAGGTCCCGTTGGTAGGATAATGTTGAACAGAACGTCAAGTTTGTTCTCTAGTGATTAAGTTTGCTAACAGGATGCCGGCTCGTCTGCCTCTTTTGCGCGGTCACTTCCTCTTTTGAATCCCGGGCATTAGGTCCTGGTCCGGAGTAAGCASAATGTCCAGAGCTGCCGACTCGAAGTAGAAATTGTAATCCGAGGTTATTGATCGCTCTTCTGATCTCCAGAAGTGATTTTCAGTCATTGGAAATTAATGGCTGAGACATTATGTACAAAAAAAGTTAAGATCAGCTTCATTATTATTTTTTATTTTTTTAAATAGTAGAATTGATCAGGAGCCTATCAAACGGCTGCTATCCACTGCAGCGCCATCTCAGTTGACCAGGGGTACTTGCCCTTTATTTAGCCCATTCCCCCCTCGACGCACACTTTTTATTTACCTCCCCTTCCCAACATGTATCCACCTCTTCTCAGTGACCTGGCATATAGGGATCTTTTACCTTCACAGCAACATGCAGCTTGGCGGTTTTCTTGGAGGAGCCTGAGGCTTCGTGCACAGTGCTGTCTACGTCTACAGACATGGTGAAGACAGGAGCGTGGACCGGGCCGGACTGGGACAGCAGCTTGTACTGCAGACCTGGACGTATCTGATTCAGACGCATCAGAGCATTCATTGGTTGGTTGGTGTCTATTGCTTTGCTGTCGAGGACTGGAGGATAGGTGGAGTAGAGAAAGAGTAAAGGAGAGACAACGAGAGAGAGAGAGAGAAAGGGAGCGATAGAGAAAGGGAGACAGCGAGAGATAGAGAGAAGGGGGGAGAGAGAGAAAGGGAGACAGCGAGAGAGAAAGGAAGACAGAGAGTGATAGAGAGAGATAGGGAGAGAGATACAAGAGAGGGTAAACAAAATAAGAGTGATTGTTGTTCAATCAACAGTCTTAAATACATGGTGATATTATAAATGCTTATTGACAGAACACTGTACATGAGAAGTTGCCTTGGAGCTTTGTATTGTGTTTTTGAATATTACAAAAGGGGACCCTTGCTTCCAAAGTAGAGCTGGGCGGTATACCGTATTTTACTATATACCGGTATTGATTTACGGACCGGTTTGGGTMTTTACTTCACCTTCTCTAACGGTACTTGAATGTTTGGTTTGTTAAATGTGAAAAGCTGTGTGTAACGTCTATTTTTAGTTTACTCCGTTACTTGAGTCATCCCTCTCCTCTCACTCCACGCCCCTTTCCACACAGACCTGGTCACACCCCGTCACTCAAGGAGAGCATTTGTTGTTGCTTGACCACGAGACACTTGCGTTCAAGTCTGCATGGTCAGTGCAGTACATACAACAATGTTGATGACAACAATGCTGTTTCCACTTTGATTTTAATATACATCCACAAGCGTTCTATAATGACACTATTAGTTTGTGTTTCTTACATCTGCAAACAGCTAGTTTGTATTTTCTTAGCAAGTTAAYCTAAATCGTGTTAGCCACCAATGCTAATCGCTAGTTAGCTGGCCAGACTCAGTACTGAGTCAGAGCAAACGTAGCTWATACAGCCTGATACCAGTGCTGGTGGAGGCCTAAATCCGCATGTTGTTTGTGCAATAGTATCTTTTAAATCAAAGAGGAATAGGTGAAGCATGAACATGTTGGCTATATGAATAAAAATGTAATGTAGCCAATGATTATAGGGTCCCCGAGGAAACACGGAACATCACTTTGTTTCCTGTCACACTAACTCATCCATGGCATTTTCATTCGTTGTCATGTCAAACAACACTGTATTCAAAGTGCCCACTATTGTTTATATTCTAACTATAGAATTATAAACAACATTCTATTTCCATGATTCCAAACGTTCTCCCAAGGGTTTTGATCTCATTCCCAATTGCTACATTTGGTTAAAAATAAGGCCTAGTATTTTTGCCCATATCGTGGCAGTGTGGAAARGATCTCAAATTAGTGCAGGAAATGCAGAAATMTATGAAAATGCAGGAAATTATTTTTGGTTGAAGTTGAATTGAACAGTATAAAACAATCAGAATGGAGAAAGACTCATTGAAATCACTTAGAATATATGTGTTGCCACCCTAGGATCACTACTCATAAAGCACCCTAGGATCACTCACTACTCATAAAGCACCCTAGATCACTACTACTCATAAAGCACCCTAGGATCACTCACTACTCATAAAGCACCCTAGGATCACTCACTACTCCATAAAGCACCTAGGATCACTCACTACTCATAAAGCACCCTAGGATCACTCACTACTCATAAAGCACCCTAGGATCACTCACTACTCATAAAGCACCCTAGGATCACCTCACTACTCATAAAGCCCCTAGGATCACTCACTACTCATAAAGCACCCTAGGATCACTCACTACTCATAAAGCACCCTAAGGTCACTCACTACTCATAAAGCACCCTAGGATCACTCACTACTCATAAAGCACCCTAGGATCAACTCACTACTCATAAAGCACCCTAGGATCATCACTACTCATAAAGCACCCTAGGATCACTCACTACTCATAAAGCACCCTGGGATCACTACTCACTACTCATAAAGCACCCTAGGATCACTCACATMATATGATATTTTGGCCATATCGCCCCCTATTCCAAAGACCATCATTTCTGCCTAATTCTAACATAGTAGCACTACCCAACTACCATCTCAAAACACAAAAACAGTTTGATAGAATCCTCAGGCAACAGCTTCACATTCTGACTATTCTATTCCAGAAGCTCATTGCTAAATCTGTTTCCTTCTAACCAATCTCTTTTCCTCTAACTGGGAAGACAGGATAAGGGACAGCTGGATGGCTTAGAGAAAATATAGAAATCAATAATGATTGATTTCCAGGTGGGTTGTGTTGTATCTGCCTTCAGCGAAAGAACTAGAGATAGAGACGGGGAAAGGAAAGCCTGGTCCCAGATCAGTTTATTACAGCCTGGTCCCAGATCAGTTTATTACAGCCTGGTCCCAGATCAGTTAGTTATTACAGAGCCTGGTTCCAAGCTCAGTTTATTACAGCCTGGTCCCAGATCAGTTTATTACAGCCTGGTCCAGATCAGTTTTATTACAGCCTGTTCCCAGATCAGTTTATTATAGCCTGGTCCCAGATAAGTTTATTACAGCCTGGTCCTAGATCTGTTTATTATCTGGTCTAGTCGCTATAGCCAACTAGAGAAACTACTGTCCGTAATTGTCCAAGAAAAATGTCTGTGGACAATTAAGTTTATCTTATATTATCACATGGCCCAGGTCAAATGACTGAGCAAGGTCAGGGGCAGAGCTGACCTTCCTCAGGTTCCTCTTCATTTTCTTGATGAGGTCTTTGTCGTCCGTGGGCCCGTCCTCTAAGGCCTCTTTAGCCGGGAGCCCTCCTGTCTGACCAGGGGTACTTCTGGGGTTTACTGAGGGTAGAGGTCCATCTCCAGCACCTTGTAGATCTGACCAAACGCCATCAGTCTCAGGAGAGTGCTGAGAGAGGAGAGAGAGAGAGAGAGAGAGAGAGAGAGAGAGAGAGGAGAGAGAGAGAGAGAGAGACGGAAAGACTTAACAACAGACGAAGGAGGAAAGAGACAGGCAGGAGGACAGACACAAAGAGAAAAACAGGACAACTGGAGTGTAGTCTAGTGGTAAAGCTGCCAACTCCGGACCACACATCTCCCCCCCGGCGATGGGGGTTCGAGCATTGTTCGGCCAATCTGACAAAGCCCTCTCAACAGTCTACAGTCTAAAACAGACAGTAGAAAGACAGGTCAAAGCCCCTCAACTGTCTCACTGTCTAAAACAGACAGTAAGAATATCATTTAAATAAACAAATTGTTACTGTTGTTTGTTTTTACCTCTTCAGCAACAACTGCCATCACAGTTCAGGCGTCACTGGGTTTACTTAGCAACAGTGGCTCCAGTACTAACTCCAGGTAAACAATACAACAGATCATTTGAGCAGCACTTTGCTGTGGCTGAGACTAGTGACATAGAGAAGTCATTGGGTCTTCATGGTGCACTATATCTATGACTATGTCTGCAGGGAAATATATTGTGGATATCGTGATTGGCAGTTTAACACCCCCCTGTTCTTCACTGAGAGGATGATGAAAGGAGAAGCAGCACAGACTTACCTAAGATAAAATCGATGCTTTGGGGCTAAACAGACAAAACACACACACACAGAAACACACAGCACAGAAACACACACACACAAGAAACACACACACACAGAGACAGAAACACACACACACAGACACAACACAGAAACACACACACACAGAGAAACCCACACACACACAGAACACCACACAGAAACACACCACACAGAAACACACACACACACAGAGAAACACACACACAAAAAACACACACAACAACAACCACACACGACACAGAGAAACAACACACCACCAGAAACACAACACACAGACCAGGCGTCAGTTTAGACGCGCTTCCAGATGACGTGGCAGGGATCAGAGAACACACCGACAGCAGAACACACATCTGCGGAAGGCTCGATCCGAAGGTTTTGCTCAATGTTGTTTTGGATGAGACCCCGAGGTGGTGTAGGTCGCGCTTTAACCGCCAGGCGGCGTCTGGGAGGGGCTGCGAGTTTGTCAACCATCCCGGAGCGATGGTGCCTTGAGTAGTGTCGGTGCTCTGTTAACAGAGAAACGTACAAGAGGGAGGCAACACAAATGGAGCGGACTTCGGCAGATCGGAGGGGCGTATATTACAGGAATCGGTGGTTGTTTGTGCGATTTAGAGCACACAAACACAGAGAAACACGTCTCCATCCTTCCTCTCATCCACTTTCTATCCTCTCTGCTCAGTCCTTCCTTCTCCTCTCTCATATCCTCATCTCAATCCTTCCTCCATCTACGTCCTCTCCATCCGCATCTCCTAATCTTCCGTCTCCTATCCTCTCTTATCACCTTCTCTTCTTTCTTTCTCCGCTCCTCTCGCTATCGGGTTCACGCTTGGTGTCTCGCTCTAGTCCTGCACATTACTCTAACTCTGTCATCATCTCTCTCCTAATCATCTTCTCTTCTATATCGTTCTCGTATCATCTCTCTCTTGTATCATCTCTCTCTATCATCTCTCTCTATCAATCCTTCTCTCGCATCCTCTCGTCTCTCCATCCTCATGGCTCTCTCTCTAATTCCTCCATCTCTCCTCCTCTCATCTCCACTGGTATTGGGAACTGTGTCGCGTGGCTGTAGCTCGTCTCCTCTCTATCGCCAGTCTCTCTTCATTCTCTCTCTCTTCCTGCATCTCTCTCTCTCTGTATCTCTCTCTTCTCTTCATTCTCTCTATCTCATCTCTGTCTCTCTCTCTACCATCTCTCTCTCTCTCTATCCTGATCTCTTCTCTCTCCTCCTGCTATCTCATCTATCTCTCTCTCTCTTCCTCATCTCCTCTCTCTTCTTCCTCTATCCTCATTCTCTCCTCTGTCTCGTCCGTCCGCCCCTTGCTAGTTCGTCGTCTCATCTCGTCTCATCTCTCCCGTCCTATCCCCTCATACTGTCTCGTCGGTCATCTGTCTTCTCTCTTAGTCACTCATGTGGTAAGTTCCCTCTCCTCTCTCGTTCGCTCTATCCTCATCTCTCCTCTCCTTGTCCGACCCTCTCCCTCTGCTCGTCTCTCTCTGCTCGTATCCTCACAT
>NW_019942669.1:315084-318451 GCF_002910315.2 Salvelinus sp. IW2-2015 | reverse complement strand
CAAACACACAGAAACACACACACACAGAGAAACACACACACACACGAGAAACACACACACACACAGAAACACACACACACAGACACACAGAAACACACACACAGAAGAAACACACACACAGACACACAGAAACACACACACACAGAAACACACACACAGAAACACACACACACCAGAGAAACACACACACACACAGAAACACACACCACACACAGAACACACACACACACACAGAGAACACACACACAGAGAAACACACACACAAGAAACACACACACACAGAAACCACACACAACACAGAGAAAAAAACCACACAGCAGAAAACACACACACACAAACACAGAAAACACGTCTCCATCCTTCTCTCATCCACTTTCTATCCTCTCTCATCCTTCTCTCCATCCTCTCTCTATCCTCTCTCCATCCTTCCTCTCCATCCATCTCTCCGTCTCCTATCCTCTCTTTATCCTTTCTCTTCTTTCTCCTCTCTCGCTATCCACTCTCGCTATCCACTCTCTCTTCATCTCTCTCTATCATCTCCTCTATCATCTTCTCTATCATCTCTCTCTATCATCTCTCTCTATATCTTCTCTATCATCTCTCTCCATCCTTCTCTCTCCATCCTCATCTCTCTCTCTATCCTCATCTCTCTCTCTTATCCTCATCTCTCCTCGGGCTCTATCCTCATCTCTCTATCCTCATCTCTCTCTCTCTCTATCTCTCTCTCTCTCTATGCTCTCTCTATCCTCATCTCTCTCTCTCTCTCTACCCATCTCTCTCTCTCTCTATCCTGATCTTCTCTCTCTCTATCCTCATCTCTCTCTCTCTCTACCTCATCTCTCTCTCTCTCTATCCTCATCTCTCTCTCTCTCTATCCTCATCTCTCTCCTCTCTATCCTCATCTCTTCTCCTCTATCCTCATCTCTCTCTCTCTCTATCCTCATCTATCTCTCTCTCTCTATCCTCATCTCTCTGCTCTCTCCTATCCTCATCTCTCTCTCTCTCTATCCTCATCTCTCTCTCTCTCTCTCTAAATCCTCATCTCTCTCTCTCTTCTCTCTATCCTCATCTTCTCTACTATCTCTCTCTCTCTCTCTCTCTATCCTCATCTCTCTCTATCCTCATCTCTCTCTATCTCCTCATCTCATCTCCTCTATCCTCATTCTCTCTCTCTATCTCTCTCTCTCTCTCTACCCTCTCTCTGCTCTCTCTCTATCCTCATCATCTCTCTCGTCTCTATCCTCATCTCTTCTCTCTCTTCTCATCCTCTCTCTCTCTATCTCTCATCTCTCTCTATTCCTCATCTCTCTCTCTCTATCTCATCTCTCTCTATCCTCCTCTCTATGATCCTCTCTCCATCCTCTCTATATCCTCTCTCTCCCATCCTCTCTCTCCATACTCTCTCGCATACATTTTGTTACGTTACAGCCTTATTCTAAAATGGTTTAAGTAAAATGTTCATCATCAATCTACACACAATAGTCCCATAATGGACGAGCATAAAACAGTTTTTAGATTGTAATTTTTTTTATATAAAAATAATAAACAGATGCATAAGTATTCAGGACCCTTTGTAGGAGACTCGAAATTTGAGTCAAGTGCATCCTGTGTTTCATTGATCCACCTGTGTAAATTCAATTGATTGGGATCTTGAAAAAGAGAAAACTGTCTCTATATACACCCACAGTTTGACAGTGCATGTCAGAGCAAAAACCAAGCCATGAGGTCTAAGGAATTATTCGTAGAGCTCCGAGACAGGATTGTGTTGAGGCACAGATCTGAGGAACGGTACCAAACAATTCTGCAGCATTGAAGGTCCCCAAAAACACAGTGGCCTCCATCATTCTTAAATGGAAAATGTTTGGAACCACCAAAGAATCCTCCTAGAGCTGGCCGCCGCGGCCAACACTGAGCAAACGGGGGAGAAGGGCCTTGGTCAGGGAGGTGACCAAGAACCTGATGGTCACTCTGACAGAGCTCCAGAGTTCTTCTGTGGAGATGGAGAACCTTCCAGAAGGACAACCATCGCTGCAACACTCCACCAATCAGGCCTTTATTGTGAATGACCAGACGGAAGCCACCCTCGTAATAAGCACATGACAGCAGTAAAATTTAATTTAAAAAACAGATTAAAAAAAACACCTTATGGAACAGCGGGGACTGTGAAGCAACACAAACATTGGCACAGACACACGCACACGCACACACAGAGATCTAACATCTCTGGAGAGACCTGAAAATAGCTGTGCAGCGATGCTCCCCATCCAACCTGACAGAGCTTGAGAGGATCTGCAGAGAAGATATATACAGGTGTTGCAGTCATACAGGTTTACCAAGCTTGTAGCGTCATACCCAAGAAGACTCAAGGCTGTAATCACTGCCAAAGGTGCTTCAATAAAGTACTGAGTAAAGGGTCTGAATTCTTACGTAAATGTGATATTTCATTATTATTATTTTTTTTTAAATAAATTAGCAACAATTTCTAAAAACCAATTTTTGCTTTGTCATTATTGTGTGTAGATTGGTCTGAATACTTTCCGAATGTACTGTAAATACACATAAATACGGGCTCTCACACACATCCCAGGGGTAATGAGGCAGGATTGATCGGTGGCCAAGGCAGTGGTTTTCCATGCTCATCATTAGGGTTCAGATCCTGGGTGGGAGGCGGTGAGYCTGGATGGATAAGGTGTGTGTGTGTTTGTGTGCACGCACGCATGTGTGTCGGTGCGGTCCCACTCCACTCACCACAGCCCAGAGCCCAGATAAGAGTAGGTAGCTGAGCAGAGCATCTTTAAGGGCTCTCCCCTGTCTGACAGGAGTCTAATCTCCAGGCTACAGAAGAGATAAGAGGATGGCGCCCCACTGGCCAGCTGCTGTCAAAACGAAACACTCACTGCAGACAACTACACCGAGGACTCTACCTGGACGCTATGGGTAATGACCGATTGGGTTGAAACCTAGGTCTCCTGCATGCCACAAGACTGTGTTAGCCCACTGAGCRAAAGCCTTGGGGCATTAGCACAGGGCATCAGGTCTCKGGCAAGGTTATTTATCCCACGAGTTATAAGTGACAAGTTCCACAGGTGTGAAGTGAGGTGGTACCTGTGCATTGTAGGTGATGGCCTCAGCCTCCTCGTCTGTCATGGCCGTCAGGGTGTTGGTCAGCTCCTTCTCACATGGGTCGTGTAACCCTGGTCCTCCTGGGGGTCYGAAGYAGACTTTATTCAAAAGTGGCATCATCAATGTGACATCATCATATTCTGGTCTTTCCTTACAATATCAATAGAGTATCATAACGTTCCATCCCTTCCTGTGCTTTCAAAACTACGATTCCCCCTCCTCCTCCTCCTTATTCATACAGACC
>NW_019942669.1:304542-308821 GCF_002910315.2 Salvelinus sp. IW2-2015 | reverse complement strand
GCTGCATCTACAGTATCTAATTAAACACAAGTTGACTAACAAATAGTCTACCAAAATGTCGGACATTATAACCAGAAACATATCTAAATCAGGCTAAAAAAATCCTGCCCCCCCCCCCCCCCCTCAGAAAATCGTTCCGCCGTCTCTGACTCGCCTACAGCGCATTTTCTATATTTGCTGGTTGGGGGTCGGAGGCAGGCCTCCGATTTTCACATGTAGTCAGGCAGTTGTGGTTGTACCCCTTTCGACTGTGACAGACTGTGTACAGACAAACTTCACGCCAATCCCATTTTTTTTTTTTTTTTTTTTTTTTTTTTTTTTTTTTTTTTTTTGTTTTTTTTTTTTTTTTTTTTTTTTTTTTTTTTTTTTTTTTTTTTTTTTTTGAGTGGGGCTTCCCAGGCTGGCAGTCTATTGCTCATGTCTCTCAGGATCCTGAGGATGATGACACATGACTTCAAGCCGTTTACTCTGGCCTGAGAGGAGAGGGAGAGGAGGTAACAACGATATGAGTACTACTGTATAATGTCAGTAAATGAAACGTTAGTAAATGGAGCCGAATAGCCTGAAACTAAGTTGTGGTTTTTGTTGCTTTGTTGAGTTGAGAGTGGTAGAAAAAAGGTTTACAATTATGACAGTCAGGCAGGTTTCAGAACAGCCAAATGAAAGGTAAGCATTGACAATTATGGTAGTCAGGAAGGTTTCATGATCGCCAAAAGAAAGGTAAGCATTGACATTTATGGTAGTCAGGAAGGTTTCATGACAGCCAAAAGAAAGGTAAGCATTGACATTTATGGTAGTCAGAAAGGTTTCATGACAGCCAAAAGAAAGGTAAGCATTGACAGAGCACAATTGAGAGATTAAATGAATGAGTCATTTTTGTATGAGAGAAATTGATTGTTTTAGCATATTTTGTCAGTCAGGAAGGTTTCAGAATAGCCAAAAGAAACAATTGCTTTTGTAGCCTTACAATTCTCTCGCTCTCTCTCTCTCTCTCGGCTAATGTACTACACAGTGCACGATTGAGAGATTAAATTAATTAGTCATTTTTGTATGAGAGAAATTGATTGTTTTATCATAAGAATGTTTTCAATTATAGTTTGCAGATAGCTGCCATTTCAAATAAATTCTATATTTTGATTCATTTGATTGAWTAATTAGATTATTTTGATTCATTCATGTTCCTATGATCATAAGGCTACAATAACAACGGAGAGGTTAAGTAGAACTGAGAGCCAACCTGGAACCATTTGGCATGTCGCAGAGCCGCCAGGGCCAACAGACATCTGTGCCTGTCCAGCATGTCTGCAGGGTCGGACAGCTCAACACCCTCCACTGGTGAAATAAGAATGGGATATATATTTATATACTGTACACACTACCGCTCAAAAGTTTGGGGTCACTTAGAAATGTCCTTGTTTTTGATAGAAAAGCACATTTTGGTCCATTAAAATAACATCCAATTCGATCAAGAAATACAGTGTAGACATTGTTAATGTTGTAAATGACTACTGTAGCTGGAAATGGCAGATTTTTATGGATATCTACACATAGGCGTACAGAGGCCCATTATCAGCAACCATCACTCCTGTGTTCTAATGGCACGTTGTGTTAGCTAATCCAAGTTGATCATTTTAAAAGCCTAATTGATCATTAGAAAACCTTTTGCAATTATGTTAGCACAGCTGAAAAGTTGTTCTGATTAAAGAAGCAATAAAACTGGCCTTCTTTAGACTTATTGAGTATCTGGAGCATCAGCATTTGTGGGTTTGATTACAGGCTCAAAATGGCCAGAAACAAATAATTAATTTGTCTATTCTTGTCTCGAGAAATGAAGGCTATTGCATGCAAGAAATTGCCAAGAAACTGAGATCTCGTACAACAATGTGTACTACTCCCTTCACAGAACAGCTAAAACTGCCTCTAACCAGAATAGAAAGAGGAGTGGGAGGCCCCGGTGCACAACTGAGCAAGAGGGCAAGTACATTAGAGTGTCTAGTTTGATAAACAGATGCCTAAACAATTCTTTAACTGGCAGCTTCATTAAATAGTACCCGCAAAAAAACAGTCTCAACGTCAACAGTGAAGAGGCAACTCTGGGATACTGGCCTTCTAGGCAGAGTTCCTCTGTCCAGTGTCTGTGTTCTTTTGCCAATCTTAATCTTTAATTTTTATTGGCCAGTCTGAGATATGGCGTTTTCTTTGCAACTCTGCCTAGAAGGCCAGCATTCCGGAGTCACCTCTTCACTGTTGACGAAGAGACTCGTGTTTTGCGGGTACTATTTAATGAAGCTTCCTGACTGATGTCTTGAGATGTTGCTTCAATATATCCACATCATTTTCCTTCCTCATGATGCCATCTATTTTTTGTGAAGTCACCAGGCCCTCCTGCAGCAAAGCACCCCCACACATGATCTGTCACCCCCGTGCTTCACGGTTGGTATGGTGCTTGCAATCCTCCCCCCTTTTCATCCAAACATAATGATGGTCATTATGGCCAAACAGTTCTATTTTTGTTTCATCAGACCAGAGGACATTTCTCCAAAAAGTATGATCTTTGTCCCCATGCAGTTGCAAACCGTAGTCTGGCTTTTATGGCGGTTTTGGAGCAGTGCCTTCTTCCTTGCTGAGAGGCCTTTCAGGTTATGTCGATATAGGACTTGTTTAAATGTGGATATAGATACTTTTGTACCTGTTTCCTCCAGCATCTTCAAAGGTCCTTTGCTGTTGTTCTGGGATTGATTTGCACTTTTCGCACCAGAGTACGTTCATCTCTAGGAGACAGAACGTGTCTCCTTCCTGAGCGGTATGACGGCTCATGGTCCCATAGTGTTTATACTTGGGTACTATTGTTTGTACAGATGAACGTGGTACCTTCAGGCTTTGGATATTGCTCCAAGGATGAACCAGACTTGTGGAGGTCTACAATTTTTCTTTTGAGGCCTTGCTGATGATTCTTTGATTTTCCCATGATGTCAAGCAAAAAGGCACGAGTTTGAAGGTAGGCCTTGAAATACATCCACAGGTACACCTCAATTGACTCAAATGAGGTCAATTAGCCTATCAGAAGCTTCTTAAAGCCATGACATAATTTTCTGGAATTTTCCAAGCTGTTTAACGGCAKAGTCAACMTAGTGTATGTAAACTTCTGACCCACTGGAATTGTGATACAGTGAATTATAAGTTAAATAATCTGTCTGTAAACAATTGTTGGAAAAATTACTTGTTACYCACAAAGTAGATGTCCTAACCAACTTGCCAAAACTATTGTTTGTTAACAAGARATTTGTGGAGTGGTTGAAAAACGAGTTTTAATGACTCCAACCTAAGTGTATATAAACTTCTGACTTCAACAGTATCTTAAAAAAAAATGATCCACAGATTATGAGTCAATATAACTAGTGTTATATTATTTATTGACTGACTATGGCTTTTGTTTTAAGTGAATTCCTGAACCTGTGACCAGAAACAAGCTACATAGGCAACATGTATTCATGGTATTGCCCCTATCTAATAGAATTTAAAGCACAAGTGCATTCATATCTATCATTCTATTTAAATGGAGTGGCTCTCAATGCAGGTGTGTCATCCAGAGTGGGCAACATTAAACCCTTGAAAGGATTATGTTCTTTCAGCTGAGTACAGATAGAACTAGGACTGATGGTCAGTTCATAGACATTACCATCCAAAGTGGCAAGGCAGGCGATTTTACACCCTTAGAGCTAAATGTCTGTTGAGACCATACCAATCACATTGTTTCCATCTTCATATCAATCGTGCCTCACTTTCTAATCGATGCAACGGTATTCGACCCTGGAAATGTCTGTGTTCTTTCATCTGTGTACAGGCTGTGTACACTGAAGACACACTGTGTACAGACAGCCACTCCAGACAAATGCAGCCTGGGTTCATACCAATTGATGTGATGAGTTCCCGTTGCCAATGAGTTGCTGTGTAATATTGAGCCGTTCCTCACTGGYACAGGGTCCTTGACCCGTCTGTCGCTCGCTAGAAATACGTTGGGTACGAGAGGGGCTTGTCGTTCACTGTGATCTACAGCCGTACCCGTATCAACTCTTATTTAGAACTTACTGTCGAGCAGGATGGAGCGGCAACACGATGGATGGCTCCGGTATTGATTTGTCGGGTCTAGATTTCTCCCCCCCTCCCTTTGAAATTTGATTTTTTTTTCCTTTTGTAATTGACTGGATTTTAACCCCATCTCTGTCTCTCATGCAATCTCATCTTGCTTAGTCAGGGTTAGTGAGGGCCTGTTTAGTTA
>NW_019942669.1:296862-298924 GCF_002910315.2 Salvelinus sp. IW2-2015 | reverse complement strand
AAAAAAAACACGACAGCGAATAGCTAGAAGCAGATGCGACTCAGCTGCGCGATGATGCTTGAGCATAATAGTGCAACACAGACTACACCTGCTAGGGATACATAATAAGTGACTAGCTACGTGGCGGGTTTGGACATCATATACAACACGTGCTGCTATCCGCCGTGGTGTTATACTAAAACACATGAGGCAGAGGCAGTTTGAACGTCATGAACTACTGAAACAAGTCACTTTCACACCACAGGGGTTTATAAATTAATACAGCAGGTTGATCATAGCATATAATAACCCCGCAGTCCCACGGTTATAATAGGCGGGGCTTTAGACCTTTATCAAATAACCCACGCAAGGGCTTCGGCCACGCGACGCTTAGAGTGTCTCAATAAACATATCAAAGCTCCAGGTTTGAAGACTTATGAAATTTCTACACTTGGAACACTCGTTTTACACCAAACAGCACGGTGCAGTGACTAACTAAACAGGGCTTGGGCAGGGCTTTGGAAACTTAAAACAGCTTACAGGGGCTATACTAAATTTAGACTGGGGCACGGCTTTAACTAAACACAGGCTGCATGGGCATTAACCACGCTTACAAGGGCTAACTAAACGCTGCATGGCCTAATTAAACAGCTACATGGGCTAACTACACAGCTGCAGGGCTAAATTAAACAGCTACGGGCTAAACTAACACTGCAACGGCTAATACAACATAGCTGCAGGTGAAACTAAAAAACAGCTTCAGGGCTTAACTAAACAGCTGCAGGGCTAAATTAACAGGCTACAGGGCTAACTAAACAGCTGACAGGGCTAATACACTCAGCTAATAACAGCTCAGGGCTAACTAAACAAGTGCAGGGCTAACTACTGAGTAACTAAACAGCTGAGGGAAACACCTAGGGGCTTAACTAAACATCTGGGTAAAAGACTGCATAGGCGCTAACTAACACTGCAGGGCACTAACAGGCTACGAGGTGCTAACTAAACAGCTGCAGGGCTAACTAAACAGCTGACGGGCCTAACTAAAACAGCTCAGGGCTAATACATCATGCTAATAAACAGCTACGAGGCTAACTAAACAGCTGCTGAGGGCTAACTAAACAACTCAGGGTTAACTAGTTGACAACATTACATGCTACAGGGCAGCTGAGGCAGCATAGTAGGGTGAAGAATCACTATAGCCGCCACTAAACATCTACCACTTTTCTTTTGGCTTGCAGGAAGACATGTCAATACCGATTTGGGACTACATGAGCCTTATATGGCCCAGACTGTGTGCCTGTGCCTGTCTATTTGGTTTGAACAAGAAGTATTGTCTTATYCATGTATTGTCTCCCCAAGGTGGAGGAATACAGGCTCAGGGAGGAGCAGGGAACATGGATATATTCACTGATCAAGCTTACCGTGTCCCAGAGGAGTGCTGCTAACAACACTGCTGCTGCTCGGCACCCCTTTCTATTCCTCTTCCCCCTACCCCCATTTCACCACCTCAGTTGGAGGGGGGAAGAGACAACAGACAAACATAAACAGGAAAACAGCAGCTAGGTTTMACTCAGACGTGCGTGTGGTACCTTGTTCATCCGTGGTACTTTGTTCATCCGTGTCGCTGTCTTCTCTCATCTGTGGAGAGCTGAGGGTGACCTTCAGGGTGAGTTTGGGCTCCGTCGTGCTACACACCAAGATGGCCGCCTCTGGCACGCATCGGTGCACCTCGTACTTCTCCTCTGTTAGCTTCTATTAGGGGTCAGAGTTCAATCACAGAGGTCAAGGGTTAAAGGTCATAGCCAGGATAAACTGTACTTGAACGTTGACTGGGTCATTACGTTCTCAGCTGGTCTCAGTCCAGGCTGTGAAAGCRGTTAAGAGCAACACTACATTACACCAACACTACATTACACACACAAGCACTTGTGCGTGCACTCACATACTACGTACAGACACTTACACGCACACACACACACACATCCACTCACAGACAATGCATTTACAAAACAGATTATAAGAAGAGTGGGGGAGAACAAAAGAGAAAGAAAAAAATGTGATTGATGTAGAGGCTGAAAGCTAG
>NW_019942669.1:290175-294807 GCF_002910315.2 Salvelinus sp. IW2-2015 | reverse complement strand
CCTGTGGGGCTGTTTTTCAGTGGCCGGGAAGCTGGGGCGACCTCTCAGGGGGCTCCGACAGGGCAGCATGCATGGCGCACCAGTAAGCGAAGCTCTTGCTGCAACCCTGCCTGTCCAGCGTCGTCCGGCTCTCACGCCTGGGTGACAGGTTCACCTTCCACCCCGCGGACTCACTTAAGCCACCGCCAGACCCGCAGGCGTGCTTTGGGCACCTAAACGTGCTTTGGGATGTCCTCTTGAGTGGCCGACCACGCGCCGGCCTTGAAACATGCTGTAGCGGCCTGGACATGCATTGTGACAGGTCATGCTTTTTGGGGCCTCCAATCCCCTGGCTAGAGCTTGCGAAGCATCTCCGAGCCGATAGTGCTCCCACTGCTACATCATCAGACGAGCTGTGCCAGACTGTCTTTCTGCGTTCTCTCGCCACAACCGCCGAATCCCACTGCTGTCGTACAGCGTCTAAGAGTCGCAATATCTCCCCGTCTGCGTCCGCGGGTCTTGCACTCTTAGTCCTGTGCTATTGTTTTCGCTTTCAACCCACACTGGTCGTGTTCTGTCCTGGGGGCACGTCAGTCTTTCCTGCTGGTGACAACTTGCGTTCACGTCGTTTTCTCTGACGGCAATTCACGTGAATCGGCCGCCCGTGGTTACCCCATGCGGCAATTCATATTTTGTGGCAGTGTTCTTCGAGGTTCGTGATTTTCTGTTTCATCATCGGCTCGATCACCGCGCGTGCCAGAGATTACCACGCTTTCGCCTCCACACCCAGCCCACATATTCTAATTTGAGTCGCCCTTTTATGAGTGACTTAATGTCATGTGCGTGCATTCACCTCTGTGTGACCCAGAAAGGGCATCATCGCACCCAGAAACTTGGGTAACTTTTTGGCGCACCTCTTGCTTTAACCACCACCGTGCTCCTGGGAATTCAAGCCAAATGCTTTAACCAACCAAATGACTCTGGTGTTAAAACCGCAAATAATGTTCCCCCAACCCGTGGACTCTGGTGTCCACACTCATGCTTTAAGCCAAACCGTGATCTGGTGTTTACCGCACTATGCTTTAACCAAACCCGTGATCTGGTGTTTACAGCAATATGCCTTTAAAGCGAAACCTGTGATCTGGTGTTACTCAGCACTTGCTTTAACAACCGTGACTCTGTGTTACCAAGCACTATGCTTTAACAACGTGACTCTGGTGTTATCAGCACTAGATGCTTTAAACAACTCGTGAACTTGGTGTTACAGCAATAATGCTTTTAGACCAACGTGACTCTGGTGTTTACAGCATATGTCTTTACCCAACCGTGACTCTGGGTGTTAAGACTAGCTTTAACAACTCATGATCTGGTGGTTACAGCAATATGCTTTACCAACCCGTGGACTCTGGTGTTACAGACTATGTTTAGACCAACTCATGATCTGGTGTTGACAGCAATATGTTTAACAACCATGCTCTGGTGATTACCAGACTATGTTTAACACTGAGCAAAAGGATGTAAGCGTAATTACTTTGATTAGCAATTCATATTGATTTTAGAAGCATTTTCATTATGACCTTTTGTCAAAGACAGTGAGACATTAAACAGCTGGGTTAGGGACTTAATTGTTGGGCAAAGAGTGGAAATAAAAGCATATCTATAGAGAGTTGTTATAACATATTCTGATTATTGGATCTATTTTCATGGGGAGGGGGGAATATCTCTTTAACCCCCAAACAGTCGTAAAATTGAATGATATGACTGCTTGTAATGCGTTTTATTGCTTCTTGTAGACTCTACATAGTGTCGATCTTCCACATTTATTGAAAACAGGGGACCCTGTGTAGGAAATTGGACCCGTGTATTCAATATGGTTTAACATGAAAAAAACATGAATGCCCTTCTTAATGTGATTGAAAACATTTTGAGCACTTTTGCCTTGTTGGAAATACCTTGGTAGACGTTTTTAGCTTGCACAGACGCAATAGAATTAGCCCTGCGCCCGGTAACTCACACACATTTTCTCCCATACAGAGACACAGTTCAAACGTCAATTTTGGTGGACATGTATTAAACAACGTTATGGTTGGGTCAGGCGAGTGAGTGGCGTGCCTACTCTTTGTTGGTTCACTCATTCTAAAAAACTAAAGAGGGAAAAAAGAAGAAAATTGGATAAAAACAGACTCAAGCACAGTGGGATCGTTCCGCTACGGTTATCTTGCTATGTTGTCGTTCGTCCCAGTTGAGCTTGCGGACTCCAGTGTCTGTGGCTTACAAGGTTATAGTCGGGCTGTTTTTCCTGCAATTGTTGGTTAAGGGCTTGTCAGTAAGCATTTCACTGCAAAGGTCTACACTGTTCTATTCGCGCATTGACAATAACATTTCATTTGATTGAAGTTCAGATAATGACTGAAGCGAAGCCAAAATATGCTCAGAAGTAGGAATCAATATCAGGGATCTTGGGTATGTGTCCAACAAATAGAACATTTGGTTTATAGGATGTTTGTGAGTTGTCTCCGACCTAAGTATATCAAGTGATCTACACTCTTATCACTTTTCTTTCGGCAGACCTAGACGTGTGCTAGGAGTTCTTGGAGAACAACCATGAAACATTAAACTCATTTTCTCTGGAAGCAAGACATTCTTCTTTAGGCAAGTCTGGCTTTATTAGTAGGCCGACGATATATTGAATGCACATTACATTAACATGCCTCTTCTTCACCTCTCTCCTTTTACTTCTCGTCTTTTTAACTCTCCTATCTTATACCCCTATCTCACATCTTAAACCTTTTTTACCGGCTTTGGATGCGCTGCTACTCTCATAACATGGACTTTAATATATGCTCATTTGAGTACTCTCCATCTGTCTCAGAAACTAGCTATTCAGATCCAGCCAGACATAGCTTTTGAGCACCTTCTTCTACTAGTCCCATGACATTTAGCTTTTCCTTTTGAGGTATTTCTCCTCTCCACTCTCGCTTCATAGATCCTAGTTTCAGCAATACAGACTAGCTTTTGAGCTCCACACTCAGACATGACCTTGTGAGCCTTCATCGTTAGATCTAGTTCAGCCTCCCCTCACCTCTCTAATGCTGACTAGTCTCTTCGAGCCTTCCACACCTTCAGAAACTAGCTTTGAGCCTCTCACGCTAAACCTAGCTTTTCAGCCCTTTCCACCCACCACACTCAGCCTACACCAGAACTACTGAGCAACTAGCTTTGAGCCTCCACACCAGAACTAGCTTTGAGCCTCCACAGTCTAGCTTGAGCCTTCCTACGTCTTCAGATTTCGCTTCTAACTCACAACCGAGACTCACTCAGCTTTCAGGCCTGCCAACGTCAGAACTACTTTCAGCCTCCTCTACGTCAGACGTAGCTTTCAGCATTCACATGGTATCTCCGGGCGTTTAGTAACTAAGCTTCGTCCTCCTCACTTTCGATCTTGGGCCAGCTGTTGGTCGGGGTTGGGGTAGCCAGGTGGAAAGCGTGGCCAGCCATAGAGAAATACTTATTGAAATTCTCGATTATCGTAGATTTGTCAGTGGTGACAGTGTTTCCTAGCCTCAGTGCAGTGGGCAGCTGGGAGGAGGTGCTCTTATTCTCCATGGACTTTACAGTGTCCCAAAACTTTTTGGAATTAGWGATGCAGGATGCAAATTTCTGTTTGAAAAAGCTAGCCTTTGCTTTCCTAACTGACTGTGTATATTMGTTCCTGACTTCCCTGACAAGTTGCATATCGCGGGGACTATTCAAAGCTAGTGCAGTGCGCCACAGACAGGGCCTATAAGACATTTCCTAAAAGACATTTCCTATAAGACAGTTCCTATAAGACAGTTCCTATAAGACAGTTCCTATAAGACAGTTCCTATAAGACAGTTCCTATAAGACAGTTCCTATAAGACAGAGCCTATAAGACAGAGCCTATAAGACAGAGCCTATAAGACAGATCCTATAAGACAGATCCTATAAGACAGATCCTATAAGACAGATCCTATAAGACAGTTCCGTATAAAACAGGGCTTATAAGACAGTTCCTATAAGACAGGTATACCTGTCTATGTAGCTAAGTAAGTATAACCTTAACTACATATGTGCACGTACGCGAGCGTGTGTGTTTTCTGTTCCTGCCGTGCATGTGTTTTACTAATTAGGAAATCTCCTGGCTGACACTTCTATATTAATTACACATGCTAGCAGTGTATTAATACAACAGTAACTTCTCCTCTCTCTGCTTCTGTTGCTGCCCTCTCCACGACGTATTCCCCTAGCCTACTCTCTGATTCTGTTGCTGCCCTCTCCATGCTTGGGGTAAAGAAGGATGGACTTGACTGGACTTCCTTACAGATGGATGATGGTGGGGTAAGTAGGACTGGACTGACTTCCCTTTACCAGGATGGAAATTTGATGGGTGGGGTAAGGAAGAACTGACCTGAACTTCTTACAGGATGGATGATGGTGGTGTAAAAGAAGGAACTGACTGAAAACTTCTTAGAGATGATGATGCTTGGGGAAGAGGACTGACTTTGACTTCTTAGAGGCAGTGGATGAATGCATGGGGTAATGGAGATCTGACTGGACGTGTCTTACAGGAATGGATGGATGTCGGGGTAAGGAATGGATCTGACTGACTTCTTAGAGGAGTGGATGAAGGTG
>NW_019942669.1:284428-289324 GCF_002910315.2 Salvelinus sp. IW2-2015 | reverse complement strand
TGGGGTAAGGAGGACTGACTGACTTCTTACAGGATGGATGATGGTGGGGTAAGGAGGACTGACTGACTTCTTAGAGGATGGATGATGCTGGGGTAAGAAGGACTGACTGACTTCTTACAGGATGCTGGGCCAGTATTTACTACATTACAAAAGTCCATCTACCTTTTGCACACAGGTGTTGAGTGTTTATTACCAACAGAAGGAGAATACATGAGCCGAATGTGCCACAGTGTGTGTGTGTGTGTATGTGTGTGTCTCACTCTCTCTTACCTGTATCTGCAGCGGCAGGTTATCACAGACAGTACACAGCAGTGTCTCTGTAGGTTTCTCTCTACACATCAGCACCAGCTCCAGGTCCATGTCCTGTTTGATGAGCAGACCTTTAGCCACCAGGCCGATCCTCATCACGCCACACAGAACACCTCCACTGGGCTCACTGAGGATAACAGACAGATTTACACTCTAAACATTTAAACCACCTATTAGACCTAGATCATCCCAAAAACCTCATCAAAATCATAAAAATGTCAGGACCTGAAGACCAAAAATGTTAGTCTAACCAGCAGTCACCAGACAGCCCCTTATATCCCAGCATGCATCGGTTAGAACCAGATGCRCACCTGCTGCCGCCGTCTGTGGAGTCATCTGGGCTGGCTCTGGGACTAAGAATGAGGTCGTCGTTAGGGTTATCGTTATGGTCACAGCTACCATCCTTTGGCACCGGGCTGTCTGTGGGGTTGGGCTGGCCGACTGCTGCGTCGGACTGACCGTCTGTCTGGCCGACTGCTGCGTCTGTCTGGCTGTTGCTCTGCACTGATTGAACGTTGCTCTGGTCTATCCAATCAGAGACGTGTTTGAGGGCACCCTCCACGGTGGACACCAGGGTCTGGACCGCCTCCAGTTCAGACGACGATGGGTAGACGGAGGAGTGCTTGGCCATGACGTGTCGGTCATCATTACCGAACGAACGGAAGGACCTCTGTGGGGAAGGGGGAGAGTAAAGAACACAATGAACTCACCCCCATAATAACACAATAAAAGTCTAAGGCACGTTCTCCCATACACACATCCCCCCCACAGGGATGGCGTGCATCTCACAGATGAGGGAAACAACCTTTTCCTTGAGAGTCTGAGAGCTGAATCTTCTCCTCCCGTTATGTAGCAAGACGCACTAGACAGTAGTTACACTACCACCACACCTTCACTGTCACTTTGCCAGCCACTCCACAACCCAAAGGCTCCCACTTATAAATTATAGTGTGTGTGTGGTTTGGTGTGTGTGTGTTTGTGGTGTGTGTTGTTGGTGTCTCATGGAGTGGACTGTCAAAGAACTATTAAAACAAAAGAATGGTACCAAAGTTTTCTTCTGGGGGGAAGAGAACAAATGTTCCGATCCCACAAGCGGTAACTTTAATCCATCTACAAACTATGAATATCCTGTTCCTTAACTCGAATTGACTTCCCGACAGAACCATTAAATGTCGGAAGCTTGTTTGTTACAGAAATTTATTTTGGTAATTCACTCAGTTTGTGAATGCTAAGTATTTCTTCTTGCTTGGTTAAAAATTATACAATAAGTCCTTAAATACATTGATTTGTTGATTAAACCAGAACTCATTTAATCACGTATATTAACAAGCATTTCCTTTTCTTTTGACTGCACGCTACGCAAAGCCAGCCTGGCAGAACCTGGATTGCAATTTGTTGTGGCTAACATTAGCTTATGGCTCAGGTTAAGGTTGTAGGATGTTAATAAAAGGGGTAAGTTAGGAGTTATCATTTAAAGGGTTAAGTAGGGTTAGATGGATAAGTGGATATGCTGTAACATGCTTAAGCAGTTTGCCAAAAGTAGCTAAAATAGTTAGTAAAATAGCTGCAAAGTTGGTCCATTTGATGAAGATTCCACTCAACTTTTGGGTTGCATAGATCATTCGCGTTATATCCGCCTGTTCCTTCCAGCAGATCAAAACCACCCCGTGTTTTGCCTCGAAGGGAGAATTTTCCTATTTCTTGATAGGTAAACTCTCTATTTTTGAAATGTATAATGGCATGTTATATGAAGAGATCCAACGTTACGTCTAGTTTGTCTGTCGGTGACTTTGCGCTTATGATTTTTAGAAGCAAGACATTCAATTCACAAGCACAATTCCTCATAATGCTCATTGTTGTACAAGTTCATAGGTCAACAAAGACTACTATGGTAACATTAGCTAGTCTACACCTAGCTAATCAAATATCTGTAACGCCATCTGCTTACGACAAAGACTCACCGAACAACACACCACCTGACAACACAAGAGACGTCTCCACCTGAACCAACAACCACCTGATAACACACCACCTGATATACGACACCCTACCTGATGAACACATAGTGCTTACCACCTGGAAATAAGCAACACGCTGCACCACCTCAAAGAACATGAGAAAGAAGTAATAAAAGTCCCTTGAAATATCTACGGGGAGAAATTCTGGACTCGAAGACACAGTCTCTGATTCGGGTACTAAGTTAATAATTCTGAATTTAAAAGTAAACTTTAAACAAACAAACATTCTATGTTCTTGCAACTTTAATAGATATGACATAAATAAAGTATAAGGATAGGGGGCAGCATTTTCACTTTGGATGAATAGCTGCACCAGAGGGAACTGCCTCCTACTCTGTTCCAGATGCTAATATATGCATATTATTAGTAGTATTGGATAAGAAAACACCTCTGAAGTTTCTAAAAACTGTTTGAATTATGTGATGTGAGTATAAATACAGAACCCATAATGGACAGGCTTATATATCTTCCAACAGAAGTTGGAAAATCAGAAGTATTTTCAACTCCTACGCCATTCCAGAGCTTTTGATTTTTCGATTTAAACTAGTTCTCAACTACTTTTTACAGTCTGTAGAAGTGTGAAGCTATACTTCTGATGTGGGGCCGGATGCGCAGCTGTTTTGAAGTAGGCAGATTGCCAGTTCCTGGTCACTGCGCAATCCAAAATGAAATCGTCTTGCTTTCCATAACTTCTAGAGACACAAAGGAATTCTCCAGTTGAAACGTTATTGAATATGTATGATAACAACATCCGGAAGATTGATTCTCTACTTAGTTTGACCAGTTTATTCGACCTGTAATATAACTTTTTGAAGTTTTTGTCCGAGTTCGCATGGATCTTGCGCGAGCGTTGGACACGTGTACTACACATGCTAGCAAAAGTAGCTACTTAGACATAAATAATGGACATTATCGGACAAAACATCAATTTATTGTGGAATCAGGATTCTCGGGAGAGAGCATTCTGATTGAAGATCATCAAAGGTAAGGGAAATATTTATTGAATTGTAGATTTCATTTCTGTTGACTCCAACATGGCGGAGAAATGTTTTTTAATATTTGAGCGCCGTCTCAGATATTTGCATGGTGTGCTTTTTACGTAATGTTTTTTTTTAAATCTGAACAAGCGGTTGCATTAAGAAACAAGTGTATCTTTAATTCTATGTAAAACATGTATCTTTCATCAAAGTGTATGATGAGTATTTCTGTTATTAGTTGTGGCTCATCTGCAAATTCTCCGGATATTTTTGGAGGCATTTTCTGAACATGGCGCCAATGTAAACTAAGATTTTTGGATATAAATATGCACATAATCGAAACAAAACATACATGTATTGTGTAAAATGATGTCCTATGAGTGTCATCTGATGAAGATCATATCAACGTTTAGTGATTTCATTTTATCGCTATTTCGCTTTTGTGACTCCTATCTTTGGCTGGGAAATGGCCTGTGTTTTTTTGGACTTGGCGGTGGATATAACATAATCATATGTTGTGTGTTCACTGTAAAAGCATTTTTTTAATCGGACACAGATGGGTAGATAACAAGAATGTTATTCTTTCATTTGCTGTATTGGGACTTGTTAATGTGTGAAAGTTACATATTTCTAAAAAATATTTTTGAATTCCCCGCGCTGCCTTTTTCAGCGGAATGTTGTGGGGGGGCTTCCGCTAGCGGAACGTGTTGTTCCTAGAAAGGTTTTAAGTATATAGGAGACTTTGAAGAAAGAGCCTGAATCACCAACAAGCACATACAGTAATAATTATCAATAACAGATCCTATAACATAGACATGTTTTAACTGGCCTTTTAACACCGTGGTGAAATAGAAGTCACTCTGGGAGTTGTCAACCACGCGGTCACACGCCACGAGGTTCGCTGCACTTGGTCAACTATCTAACACACAGGCAGCAGTCACAGAAAGAGTGAACAAGTTGAACAGTACTCTTGATAATCCAAGCATTGGATGGCCGTGACACTAAGGAACAGTCAGTCGATTTTGTTTCATTAGGTGACCTATCATGAGGGACAAGAGACACATTACTCTATCTTTGTTTGTATACACTATCTCTAATTATGGGGTTTTGCATCTGAATCTGTATAAAATGAATGATTGAGTAATAAGAATACTTTTGGAAAAAATACAATGTGATCTACTACTTCCTAAATGAGAATAGTTTTTCATAGTAATTTATGCTCAGTCAGCTGGCCATGCCCCTGTAAGCACAGACATTACACGCGGTCATGGAACGCCCCCTTTTCTACTAAAGTATAAAACCCACTTCCGACAAAAGTTACATTAGACCAGAAAGCATGAAGCGGTAGCCACATGTTGAAAATGGTTTGAATTTAAATCTCTACAAACCAAAAGAGGGAACGGTACGGTGTGAACTGGACACTCACGAATGTTAAGCACAATTAGAGACCCAATAGATTGCTACAGAAAGAGCAAATCCTAGACGCTCTTTTTACCATCTGCAGCTGAAAATGTGCGGATATCTAGGACGAGGATAACCGACAACCGCGGAAGCATCTATTCTAACAGATCAACTCCTAAGAGAAATGTAGC
>NW_019942669.1:275946-284403 GCF_002910315.2 Salvelinus sp. IW2-2015 | reverse complement strand
TTTGTGACTCCTACCTTTGGCTGGGAAAAATGCCTGTGTTTTTTGGACTGGCGGGTGATCTAACATAATCATATGTTGTGTGTTCACTGTAAAGCATTTTTTTAAATCGGACAGATGGGTAGATTAACAAGATGTTTATCTTTCATTGCTGTATGGGATTGTTTAATGTGTGAAAGTTACATATTTCTAAAAAATATTTTTGAATTCCCCGCGCTGCCTTTTCAGCGGAATGTTGTGGGGGGGCTTCCGCTAGCGGAATCGTGTGTCGGCTAAGAAGTGTTTTAAGTATATAAGGAGACTTTGAAGAAGAGCCTGAATCACCAACAAGGCACATACACAGTAATAATTATACAATAACAGATTCACTATACAGTAGACATGTTTAATGGCCTTTTAACAACCGATGTTGAAATAGAAGTACTCTGGGAGTTGTCACCACCTCCGGCTTCACACGCCACGAGGTTCGCTGCACTGGTCAACTATCTACACACAGGAGCAGTCACATAAAAAGGGTGAATAATTGAACAGTATTTCTTGTATTCCAACATTGAGGGTCCGTGGACACTTAAGGTAACAGTCAGTCGAGTTTGTTTCATTAGGTGACCTCATATGAGGGACAAGAGACACATTACTCTATCTTTGTTTGTATACACTTCTCTTATGGGGTTTTGCGATCTAGATCAGATTATAAAATGAATGATTGAGTTAATAAGAATACTTTGGAAAAAAACAATGTGAATCTTACTCACTTCCTAAATGAGAATAGTTTTTTTCATAGTAATATTAGCTCAAGTCAGTAGGCCATGCCCCTGTAAGCACAGACATTACACGGCGTCATGGAACGCCCGCCTTTTCTAACTAAAGTATAAAACCCACTTCCGACAAAAGTTACATTAGACCAGAAAGCATGAAGCGGTAGCCACATGTTGAAATGGTTTGAATTTAAATCTCTACAAACCAAAAGACGGACGGTGTGAAACTGGACCTCACGAATGTTAAGACAATAGAGACCAATGATTGCTACAAGAAGGAGCAAATCCTAGACGCTCTTTTTACCAGTCTGCAGCTGAAAATGTGCGGATATCTAGGACGAGGATACCCGACAACCGGGACGCGGAAGCATCTATTCTAACAGATCAACTCTAGGAGAATGGTACATCTGATGTACCCATTACAACAGACACTATCCAGAGCCCGCTGATAAAACTACAACCACGAAAGACCTTGGGACTTCTGGGGAAAGCAACCAAAGACTCTCTGATGAACTATTATCCATCAGACGGACCGGCGATCAAAGAGAGGCATACACTCGTGAATATGTCAATTGCAATTTATTTTCAAATGAGTGGCTGTTCATGTTCAAAGTATTAGCATTTCCATAAGTGTAGTTATCAACTGTATTAGTGGGTCCACTCTGAGTTTCCCGCTCTTGAGCTGTCCCCACCCCTTTCCTTTGTCTAACAAGCTGTCATATCGGTTCCGTCAACTAGGGACATTTTCATTGTATCATGTTAGTAACCAATGTATGACCTACTGTGTTTGTGTTAATGTAATTAATGTAATCGAAGACTGCKCTCAGGACCTCAGACTGGGGTGAAGGTTCACCTTCCAACAGGACAACAACCCTAAGTACACAGCAAAGACATGCAGGAGTGGCTTCGGGACAAGTCTCTGAATGTCCTTGAGTGGCCCAGCCAGAGCCTGGACTTGAACCCGATCGAACATCTCTGGAGAGACCTGAAGTAGAGTATATTGTGATAAATTGCAGGCCACACTACTTGCCTAGAGAGTTTTCAGCTATACTTTTTGTGGCTGTTTATTTTGTGGCTGTTTATTTTAACTGATTTYTAAATCAGTTCTACCAAATTTCTATCAACATGTTAAATGTGCAGCCAGAGGGAAAAAATTCCAGATCACCTGTACTCCACACACAGAGACGCGTACAAAGCTCTCCCTCGCCCTCCATTTGGTAAATCCGACCACAACTCTACCCTCCTGATTCCTGCTTACAAGCAAAAATTAAAGCAGGAAGCACCAGTGACTCGGTCTATAAAAAAGTGGTCAGATGAAGCAGATGCTAAACTACAGGACTGTTTTGCTATCACAGACTGGAACATGTTCCGTGGATTCTTCCGATGGCATTGAGTTCCCCACATCAGTCACTGGCTTTTTATCATAAGTGCATCGGGACGTCGTCCCCACAGTGACTGTACGTACATACCCCAACCAGAAGCCATGGATTACAGGCAACATTCACACTGAGCTAAAGGCGTAGAGCTGCGCTTTCAAGGTGGCGGGACTCTAACCCGAAGCTTACAAGAACCTGCTATGCCTGCGACGAACCATCAAACAGGCAAAGCGTCAATACAGGGCTAAGATTTGAATCATACTACACTGGCTCCGACGCTCGTCTTATGTGGCAGGGCTTGCAACTATTACAGACTACAAAGGGAAGCCAGCCGCGAGCTGCCCAGTGACAGAAGCCTACCAGACGAGCTAACATCATTCTATCTCGCTTCGAGGCAAGCAAACACTGAGGCATGCATGAGCCATCAGCTGTCCGGAGACTGTGTGATCACGCTCTCCGTAGCCGACGTGAGTAAGACCTTTAAACGGGTCAATATTCACAAGGCTGCGGGGCCAGACGGATTACCAGGACGTGTGCTCCGGGTATGCGCTGACCAACTGGCAGGTGTCTTCACTGACATTTTTAACATGTCCCTGATTGAGTCTGTAATACCAACATGTTTCAAGCAGACCACCATAGTCCCTGTGCCCAAGAACACAAAGGCAACCTGCCTAAATGACTACAGACCCGTAGCACTCACGTCCGTAGCCATGAAGTGCTTTGAAAGGTTGGTAATGGCTCACATCAACACCATTATCCCAGAAACCCTAGACCCACTCCAATTTGCATACCGCCCAAACACATCCACAGATGATGCAATCTCTATTGCACTCCACACTGCCCTTTCCCAACTGGACAAAAGGAACACTTATGTGAGAATGCTATTAATTGACTACAGCTCAGCGTTCAACACCATAGTACCCACAAAGCTCATCAAGCTAAGTATCCTGGGACTATAAACCTCCTTCTGCAACTGGCTTCTGGACTTCCTGACGGGCCGCCCCCAGGTGGTGAGGGTAGGTAACAACACATCCGCCACGCTGATCCTCAACACTGGAGCCCCCTAGGGGTGCGTGCTCAGTCCCTTCCTGTACTCCCTGTTCACCCACGACTGCATGGCCAGGCACGACTCCAACACCATCATTACGTTTGCAGACGACACAACAGACCTGATCACCGACAACGACGAGACAGCCTATACGGAGGAGGTCAGAGACCTGGCCGAGTGGTGCCAGAATAACAACCTATCCCTCAACATAACCAAGACTAAGGAGATGATTGTGGACTGCAGGAAAAGGAGGACCGAGCACGCCTCCATTCTCATAGATGGGGCTGTAGTGGAGCAGGTTGAGAGCTTCAAGTTCCTTGGTATCCACATCAACAGCAAACTAGAATGGTCCAAACYTACAGCCCAGTACATCACTGGGGCTAAGCTGCCTGCCATCCAGGACCTCTACACCAGGCGGTGTCAGAGGAAGGCCCTAAAAATTGTCAAAGACCCCAGCCACCCCAGCCACCCCAGTCATAGACTGTTCACTCTACTACCGCATGGCAAGCAATACCGGAGTGCCAAGTCTAGGACAAAAAGGCTTCCCAACAGTTTTTACCCCCAAGTCATAAGACTCCTGAACAGGTAGGTAATCAAATGGCTACCCAAACTATTTGCATTGTGTGCCCCCCCGCCCCAACCCCTTTTTTTACGCTGCTGCTACTCTCTGTACATGCTACCTCAATTGTTCCGACCAACCAGTAATCCCGCACATTGGCTAACCGGGCTATCTTCATTGTGTCCCACCACCCACCACCCGCCAACCCCTCTTTAACGCTACTGCTACTCTCTGTTCATCATATATGCATAGTCACTTTAACCATATCTACATGTACATACTACCTCAATCAGCCTGACTAACCGGTGTCTGTATGTAGCCTCGCCTGTCTTTTTAATGTTGTTTTATTTCTTTACTTACCTATTGTTCACCTAACACCTTTTTTGCACTATTGGTTACAGCCTGTAAGTAAACGTTGTATTCGGCGCAAGTGACAAATAAACTTTGATTTGATTTCATTTGAAAGTACCTGTAATTACTAACATTTATTTGACTACTGTATTTAATAATTGTGAGATGAAATGGATGTGTGTACTGTGTCTGTGTTTTTGTGTTTACACAGCAGACTCTGTGAAGCGAGTGTGTGTGTGTGTGTGTGTGTGTGTGTGTGTGTGTGTGTGTGTGTGTGTGTGTGTGTGTGTGTGTGTGTTCCAACTGCCAAGTGTTGTATTTACCTTTGCTCTATGCTTGCTTTTACACCAAACCAATTACACCAGACATTTACCGCTCCACTGAGGCTGAAGCCAGTCAGCCACATTACATAAACACATTAGATGGTGTAATACATGTGGAGCTGTGCTGTGTAGTGAATGTGCAGCACTGCCCTCCAATAATAATATCTTCAGTCCAGCCACTTACTGGTCTGTTAGCACGCTAACCACTTCCTGGTCTGTTAGCACGCTAACCACTTCCTGGTCTGTTAGCACGCTAACCCCTTACTGGTCTGTTAGCACGCTAACCCCTTACTGGTCTGTTAGCACGCTAACCNCTTACTGGTCTGTTAGCACGCTAACCCCTTACTGGTCTGTTAGCACGCAAAGCCCTGTTCCCACACACATACAGACACACACCCTCGCTATTCCCCCTTAAACTGGCTGACCAGGTGTCAAGGTCAAGAGATTGTGTGCGGTTAGGAATGTGACAAATGGAACATTTTGATTAATGTTTAAACAGCCATTTTTTTCTGTTAAAACGAAGTTAAAATGAAGTTAAAAAGGTTCTATCTACCGCAGTCATATACCCTTGAAAGCGCCTCGGCTACGGCATGTCTGTCTGGAAGGGTACACTACGGCTTTRAAATGCCGACACGAAACCTTCTCTGGAGAAAATTCCGAAGCGCAACTAAACGGGCATTTTACTTGTCTGTAAAGGAATGCCGCTTCTGCAGCGGGACTAACGTCCATCAATAGGCGACCAGAACTGTCAATCAAATAATCTAGAGACCACTCTCTCCTAAGAAAGTACTTTAAAGTTTGTTAAATACCGTGACTTACCAAGACGTTTACTAGAAAGAAAACATCTTCTGCCAGGAATCGACTCCTAAGGTTCAGGATTTTTGGAACGGAGAAGACWGATTAGTTGAAGTACTCCCGAAAACAAACACATGCATCTTTCATAGTGAGCAAGCGAAGGACGGAAAGAGAAGGAAGGGACACATGTTGCAATGTCTCGCAACTTATGTAAAACAGGGCCTATCAAAGAATAGTCTAGAAAACCAAAAACATCAACAGGCTAGGATATTCTACATGCAATAGACCGAAGACTGAATGCACTCTCGCATTATTAGCTAAGAGAAAGAGCAGGCCGGCCAGCTGCACTGTGATTTTAATATTGTATAAAAAAATTAAATACGTTTTCCCATAAGGGATTTTGTTAAAGGAATTTTGATTCCTGTTTATTAACCAATTCAATTAAAACACTCTGCCCATAAATAAGAATTTGTAACATAATTATCTGCATAAAATGGAGCAGATACCAGTCTTAAATCAATCAATCAATAGCGTTTATTCTCGTACTGATCATAATACATTTTACATCAGGTTATATAATAAAGATGATGTCATAGGAACACCACACCAGCACACACACACACACACACACACACAACATCACAGCGCTGGAAAGCCGGCATCCTTTTTCCAATTTACTTAGGTCTCATGCGAAATTCGGGTCAGTCAACCACTATAAATCTGGTATAGAGAGAGACAATGAGAGATCCAGTATACTGTACACACACACACACACACACACCATCAATCAGTAAGTCCTAGCTCTGTTTGAGGTCCTGACAGCAACTGCCATTTTACACACTTCTACCATAAACACTACAATACCCAGCGTGAATTGTTAAGCGCATACCTAATGATAATGTTCCAGAACTACAATACAAAACTAGGATCGATTTGGATCTTTTAAATCATAATGAATAACAGGCGGGACCTAATCCTAGATCACTAATGCTATTCATTCTGTCCTGGCCAGAGCAGAGCTGAGGAGGAACAAGGTCGCAACACTCTCCCTGAGAAGTCAATAGAGATATAGATGCCAGACGGATTGTGTCTGACTGTGTGTGTGTGTGTGTGTGTGTGTGTGTGTGTGTGTACACACAAATTATAAAATCAAATTAAAAAACAATAAGGAAGCAGGGCTCTGTGGTGTGCTGTGGTGTCATGTGCTGTGGTGTGTGGTATGGAGTGGTGTGGAGTAGTGTGGAGTAGTGTTTGCTGTGGTGTAGTGTGGTATGTGGTGTGCTGTAGTGTAGTGTGGTGTGCTGTGGTGTCATGTGCTGTGGTGTGGTATGTGCTGTGGTATGTGGTAGGCTTTGGCGGTATACAGTATATACCGTATACCGGTGTATTTGGAAAAAAACACGGGATGATTTTTCAATACCATGGAAACTATTTCTTTTTAAAATTATTTTTATAAATTTCGATATTTGTAGCTACTTTTTGAGTAAATGCCTGCAATCAACTTGTGCAATATGTTAGGAGATACAGAACATTGCGTTCTTCATTTCACCTGTCACAGTAATATTTAGCTTACGGTAGTCCCCAGTCACATGGTGTTTGTTTACAAGCACACAACGATGAGAGACCAGAGCCTTGTAGTCATGCAGCATGCGCCAGGTGATCTAAGTATGGTATGGAATTCACAACTAAATGTTTGCAAGCTAGATATCTTATAACTATTAACTTAACTGCCTAAAATCTGCTAAATGCTCTGCAGTTGTGCATTTGGTTTGCTAATTTAGTAGCTAGTTCGCTTTCTAGCTAAGTGGTTAGCTTCTTCCAAAATCAAGCATTTGCGAGGTAACAGCAGAGAATCTTTTCATAGATCAAGAGCCTTGCTGCCTAATATTCGTGTTGTGCGTGCAGAAAATGTGAGTAGCATTTTTTTAGTTACTTTTATACTAATATAGTTTAGGTCAGAAACTGCACAAAATGTTCCAAATGCACTCGTTAGCATTTAGTTAGCATTCTCTATGAGGACTCCTTAGTACATATTAGCATTTTGTTAGCATTCTGCTTAGTGATGTGTTTTGGGCTTTGAATATTAGTACTTTAAAAATAAATACCTGCAGTCAACTTGTGCACTAGGTAATAGATAAAGCAGATCGCGTTCATCATTTTGCCTGTTATGAAGTTTACCGGTACTAGAAGTTTTTCCATTATGAAGCTTTTTTAAATTATTTAAAAAAAAATTGAACCTTTATTTAACTAGGCAAGTCAGTTAAGAACAAATTATTCTTTACAATGACGGCCTACCGGGGAACAGTGGGTTAACTTTAACTTTGGGACACTGTAAAGTCCATAGTGAACAAGAGCACCTCCTCTCAGCTGCCCACTGCACTGAGGCTAGGAAACATGGTCACCACCGATAAATCCATGATAATCGAAAATTTCAATAAGCATTTCTCTACGGCTGGCCATGCTTTCCTCCTGGCTACCCCAACCTCGACCAACATCTCCGCACCCCCGGCAGCTACCTGCCCGAGCCTCCCCAGCTTCTCCTTCACCCAAATCCAGATAGCAGATGTRCTGAAAGAGATGCAAAACCTGGACCTGTACAAATCAGCTGGGCTAGACAATCTGGACCCTCTCTTTCWAAAACTATCCGCCGCCATTGTTGCAACCCCTATTACCAGTCTGTTCAACCTCTTTCGTATTGTCCGAGATCCCTAAAGATTAGGAAGCTGCCGCAGTCATCCCCCTCTCACTCTAGACCCAAACTGTTATAGACCTATATCCATCCTGCGCTGCCTTTCTAAAGTCTTCGAAAGCCAAGTTAATAAACAGATCACTGATAATTTCGAATCCCACTGTACCTTCTCTGCTGTGCAATCCGGTTCCCGAGCTGGTCATGGGTGCACCTCAGCAACGCTCAAGGTACTAACGATATCATAACCGCCATCGATAAAAGACAGTATTGTGCATTGAGAAACTCAATAGCCTTGGTTTCTCAAATGACTGCCTCGCATGGTTCACCAACTACTTCTCAGACAGAGTTCAGTGTGTCAAATCGGAGGGCCTGTTGTCCGGACCTCTGGCAGTCTCTATGGGGGTACCACAGGGTTCAATTCTCGGGCCGACTCTTTTCTCTATATATATCAACGATGTCGCTCTTGCTGCGGGTGATTCCCTGATCCAACTCTACACAGACGACACAATTCTGTATACATCTGGCCCTGTGTTAAATTACCTCCAAACAAGCTTCAATGACATA
>NW_019942669.1:274014-275142 GCF_002910315.2 Salvelinus sp. IW2-2015 | reverse complement strand
GAATCGCCAAAGTCGAGGATCGGTAGGATAGTCAGTTTTACTAGGGTAAGTTGGGCGGCGTGAGTGAAGGAGGCTTTGTTGCGAAATAGGAAGCCGATTCTAGATTTTGATTTGGGATTGGAGATGATATGAAGTCTGAGAGGAGAGTTTACAGTCTAGCCAGACACCTAGGTATTGTAGTGTCCACGTATTCTAGTCAGAACCGTCCAGAGTAGTGATGCTAGTCGGGCTGGGTGGTAGCAGCAGCGAACGTTTGAAAACGTGCATTTAGTTTTTACTAGCGTTTAAGAGCAATTGGAGGCCACGGAAGGAGTGTTGTTTTTACCTTGTCAGTTCGGGGATTCGATCTAGCAACCTTTCAGTTACTGGCACAACGCTCTAACCACTAGGCTACCTGCCGCCCCAAAACTGGCACTCGTTTCCCAAAACAGCGGTTTGAGCCAGTCACGTGTGTTTGTTTACAAAGAAGCAACAAAGAGCAAAATGGGAGCTTSGTGAGGTGAGTCATCTATGCAGCGAACTTAAGTYAGGTGATCAAGTTACACTTGTATGAAATTCACTACTAATGTAGTGCTATATGTACTACATTACAGCTTAATATCTTACGTTAGTTTGCGAGATCAAGCTTCTTGGTAGCAGCATCAGAGACAATCSCATCCTGGATGAAGATAATATTTGTTTTGTTCGTGCTACAAACTGCGTTTTCAGATACTTGCATAACTTAATGAGCTGGGTTGTCTGTCCTAGTAATAAATGTTTTCATGCGATCGTTAGCATTTACCTAGCATCCGCTATGATACATCCTTAGTACTTGTTAGCATTTTGTTAGCATTCTGGTAAGTGACGTTTTTGGGGGTATTTTTTTGTTAAAAAAATATATATATAGAGCCCCTTGTGTGCACTACTGGTAATACCGTATATCCTGGGATGGCACAGTATGAAGGTATAGAACTCTGGATACCGCCCAACCCTATTATGTGGTGTGGCGTGGTGTCGTATGTGGTGGGGTTGTGGTTGTGTGTGTGTGTGCGTGCGTGTGCACATTTATCTGTGTGTGTGTGTTTCCTAAACAGCCTAGCTATGGTGAGCACAGCCCTCATTATCCAGGGTTATTTATGAACGCCCCCT
>NW_019942669.1:268815-272913 GCF_002910315.2 Salvelinus sp. IW2-2015 | reverse complement strand
CTCGTTTTCTCCTCTCTTGTTCTCTCCATTTCGCTCTTCCTCTCCTCTATCCAACGTGTTCCTGAAGTCCTCTCTCGCTCACTTCCTCTACTATCTCTATTTTTCCCCTCTCCCCCCATTGATGAACCAAGTCATGGCCCAATTCTAGGTGCACTGTTGTCTTACTGATCAGAGTAATATTACACACCTCACCATCCACCTACTTCAACTCTGTCTTCACACTGACATTAGTAACACAATCTAGGGACCATCTATGCTGGCCCTTTTGCCTCTTTCCAGGCCCTTGTTGTAAATAAGACTTTGTTTTCAACTGAACTGCCTAGTAAAATATGTTAAATAAATAACAAATAAAAAGCATCCATGCTGCAAACTTCCCAGGTTGTTATCTACTAAACAAGTATCTCCGCTGAACAATAACTCAATAACTGTATTGAGCTGTATGTCTACTGTAGAAAATAGTCAGCAGCTTTCACTGTCTAACAGAATAGATTAACATATTGATACTCCTCACTCATCATACACATTCTGACAGGAAGCACTTGCACAAGCAGAAACACACAAACATAAAAACACACATACACACTACTTACCATGCCTGCAGGAGGAGTGGGGGCTCCTTGTTTGTCTCCTTTTGTGACCCGGGTGCGTTGCCGGGTGCGTTGCCGGTGTGGCTCTGTGTTATCAGGACAGGTCAGGGATTTCCTCTGCTCTCTGACTCCTCATACGCTCCCCTCTGACCGAGCCCCCCAGACTACAGACCGGACTTTCTCTGTCTCACCTGGAGGGAGAGAGAAATGGAGAGAGAAAGAAGGATGGATGGATGGATAGATAGAAAGAGACAGAGAGAGAGATGGATAGATAGAGAGAGAGAAAGACAGAGACAGAGACAGAGAGAGAGGCAGGGAGAGAGAGAGAGACAGAGAGACCGGGAGAGAGAGAGAGACAGGGGAGAGAGAGAGACAGAGACAGAGAGACAGGGAGAGAGAGAGAGACAGGGGAGAGAGAGAGAGACAGGGAGAGAGAAAGGAAAATACTGATCAGTCAATGTAACCAGAAAATAGTATATCTACCAAAACCCTCCTTAATAATGATCCTACAGCTACAATACATGACCACTCCTCACCCCCTTTCCTACTTTAGAACACACACACACCTCAGCAGGGTTATGGCCTAGTCTTTGTCTGCAGGTAGAGAGAGGAGAATGCATTGCTAAGCTGAAGACGAGACAGTCCAGCCTTATTCATATTTCATGATCTGGGAGGAGAGCTGTGGAAAAACCACTGATGTGAAGCTTGTTTTTATCTGCAGTTATGTACACACACACACTGACAGTTACACACACACACACACTAACAGACACACACACACATACTGACAGTTACACAGACACATTGACAGTTACACAGACATACTGACAGACAGATACACCAACACTTACAGAGACATGCATTTTCAAAAACGGCCTGCTCCAGTTTCTGTGATTTATCTAGCCTAAATGATTCTGCTGCCCACTCGAGCCTAGCCTATCTGTCTGTCAGCTCTCCCTCTCACACCTCCCTCTCACAACCTTCCCTCTCACCTCGTCTCTCTCACTTCGTCTGCCTCTCACCTCGTCTGCTCCTCTCACCTGTGTCCCTTTCACCTCGTCTCCCTTCTCACCTCGTCTCCCTCTCACCTCGTCTGCTCCTCTCACCTCGTCTGCTCCTCTCACCTCGTCTGCTCCTCTCACCTCGTCGTCCTTCTCACCTCGTCTCCCTCTCACCTCGTCTGTCCTCTCACCTCGTCTGCTCCTCTCACCTCGTCTGCTCCTCTCACTCAGTTCCCTCTCGACTCTGCTCCCTCTCACCTCGTCTCCTCTCACCTCGTCTCCCTCTCACCTCTCTGCTCCCTCCCTCGTCTCTCTCTCACCTCGTCTGCTCCTCTCACCGTCTCGTCTCACTCGTCTCCTCCACCTCGTCTCTCCCTCTCACCTCGTCTCCCTCTCACCTCGTCTCCTCTCACCTCGTCTCCCTCTCACCCTCGTCTCCCTTCTCACCTCGTCTTGCTCCTCTCACCTCGTCTGCTCCTCTCACCTCTCCCCTCTCCACCTCGTCTCCCTCGTCTCTCCTCTCAGCCTCGTCTGCTCCTCTCACCTCGTCTCCCTCTCACCTCGTCTCCCTCTACCTCGTCTGTCCTCTCACCTCGTCTCTCCTCTCACCTCGTCTCTCCTCTCACCTCGTCTCCTCCTCTCACCTCGTCTCCTCGTCTGCTCCTCTCACTCGTCTGCTCCTCTCACCTCGTCTCCCTTCACCTCGTCTCCTCCTCACCTCGTCTGCTCCTCTCACCTCGTCTCTTCCCTCTCACCTCGTCTCCCTCTCACCTCGTCTCCCTCTCACCTCGTCTTCCCCTCTCACCTCGTCCCTCCTCTCACCTCGTCTGCTCCTCTCACCTCGTCTCCCTCTCACCTCGTCTCCCTCTCACCTCGTCTCCTCCTCTCACCTCGTCTGCTCCTCTCACTCGTCGCTCCTCTCACCTCGTCTGCTCCTCTCACCTGTCTCCCTCTCCACCTCGTCTCCCTCTCACCTCGTCTCCCTCTCACCTCTCTCCCTCTCACCTCGTCTACTCCTCTCACCTCGTCTCCCTCTCACCTCCCTCTCACCCCTCTCTCCTCTCACCTCGTCTCCCTCTCCACCTCTCTCCCTCACCTCGTCTCCCTCTCACCTCGTCTCCCTCTCACCTCGTCTCCCTTCACCTCGTACTGCTCCTCTCACTCGTCTGCTCCTCTCACCTTCGTCTCCCTCTTCACCTCGCCTCCCTCTCACCTCGTCTCCCTCTCACCTCGTTCTCCTCTCACCTCGTCTCCCTCTCACCTCGTCTCCCTCTCACCTCGTCTCCCTCTCACCTCGTCTTACTCCTCTCACCGTCGTCTACTCCTCACCTCGTCTACTCCTCTCACTCCTCTCACCTCGTCTCCCTTCTTCACCTCGTCTCCCTCTCACCTCGTCTCCCTTCTCACCTCGTCCCCTCTCACCTCGTCTACCCTCTCATACTTGTTTCTCTCTCACCTTGTCTGCTCCTCTCACTATGTTAATGGGGGATTTAGCCTGGCAGAATAATAACTCACAATCATCATTCATCATGTATCACAGATTAACAAGGGGAGTGTCAAACGGTGGAAAGTTTGACGTGTTAAGTCCGGTGGTTGTGGTTTCCCTGGAAAACAATCTCCATTCCCATGGATTAGGTCAACTGGGCAGGTAGAAGAACCAGAGGTGGACAGGACGCAGGCAGGAACACACACACACCAGTGTGTCAGAGGGCACGTACATTCGGGACCTCTCATCCCAAACAGCAGCGGTATAGGTGTGATGTAACCGTACCTCTCCTTGCCTGGCTAAAGTGACAGACTTGCGTCAGCCAGGCTAAACTTCTCCACCCTGTCCTGTATGGAATGCCGTAAAGGTCCCCCGCCTCTCAAAACATACGCATCAAATAAGAGGCTGACACTCTCTCCCTGAACCTGCCGTTGCTGCCCTACCAGAACCTGCCCTCTCTGACTGCAGTGTGACTGACTGGGTGCTATAGACACATCCCAGTAGAGGAGGAGGTACCCCAACCAGCAGTATATCCTCCCAGCTTGCTCTGGTCTCTAGCTGCTCTGACTGCAGTGTGACTGACTGACTGACTGCTGCTTTGCTACAGATAAAACCACCACATACCACTGCTATGCCAGTGAGGCCACAGGGACACTTGGATTGGGTTTGACAAGAGCCATGTATTTAAATATATGACTGGGTTTAACAAGCCACCAGCCACATGCAACGCTACCAATCAACCCCATTATCATGGAACAGAACAGTAAAGCAACACCACACCACCGAGAGCTCTTCTAAAACAACACCACACCCCCGAGAGCTCTACTAAAACACCACACCCCCGAGAGCTCTACTAAAACAACACCACACCACCAAGCTCTACTACAACAACACCACACCACCAAGCTCTACTACAACAACACCACACCACCAAGCTCTACTACAACACCACACCACCAAGCTCTACTACAACACCACACCACCGAGAGCTCTACTAAAACAACACCACACCACCGAGAGCTCT